>NC_066285.1:457500-547500 GCF_905404315.1 Leptidea sinapis | reverse complement strand
TTTTGTGTATATGATAAATAACGCCCTTTGAGCGAAAGGGAATCCGGTTCCTATTCCGGAACCAAGCAGCGGAACCGTTTCAATAATCGTTCTCTCGTTTCTCAAGCGAGTGTTCGACGGGGTAACCCAAAGTGGCCTGAAGACGCCGCCGAGTGGTCCGGGAAGAGTTTTTTTTTCTGCCTGAGCGTTCGAGTTCCATGGAATCCTATAGAAGGGAGATATGGTTCGGAACGCGAAGAGCACCGCATTTGCGGCGGTGTCCGGATACTCTCTGCGGACCTTGGAAATTCAGGTGAGGGATGTACGTGGAGATGTCGCGCCGGCTCGTACCCATATCCGCAGCAGGTCTCCAAGGTGAAGAGCCTCTAGTCGATAGAATAATGTAGGTAAGGGAAGTCGGCAAATTGGATCCGTAACTTCGGAATAAGGATTGGCTCTGAGGACCGGGGCGTGTCGGGTTTGGACGGGAAGCGGATGCGGCCGGTGCCGGGCCTGGTCGATGTTCGCGCGTGTCTCCATCGCAAGGTGGTCTCGCGCGTCGTGCTGAATCCGGACCCGCGTTCCGGCCTTTCGCGGATCTTCCTAGCCGTAAGTCCTCGTCGGTTTCGTCTCGTGCGCGATCGGCGCGGTACTGTACGACCGCCGTTCAACGGTCAGCTCAGAACTGGCACGGACAAGGGGAATCCGACTGTCTAATTAAAACAAAGCATTGCGATGGCCCTCGCGGGTGTTGACGCAATGTGATTTCTGCCCAGTGCTGAAGTGACGTGAAGAAATTCAAGCAAGCACGGGTAAACGGCGGGAGTAACTATGACTCTCTGACGGCCTTACGGCTGAAAGAGCGGCACGGAGGCACGCGCGACTATTCCCAGCTCTGGGCCTCATTTTCTGCTCAAGAGATCAGAAAGGCCCGTATCGATCTTCGAACTGCGCCAGGTCCTGACCGCATTACGCCTGACAACTGGCGTAGTATACCCCTGCAATCCATGGCGGACCTCTTAAACGAATGGATGAGGATAGGCTAAATCCCAGAACTACTGCGACAAAGCAGAACTATCTTCGTGCCAAAGAAAGAGTAGCCTGCGGGCCCCGGCGACTACCGGCCAATTTCAATTGCGTCGATACCGCTGAGGCATATCCATAGTCTCTTGGCTCGGAGAATTTTGAATTGTTGCCCCCCGGACTATCGTCAGCGAGGATTCGTCCACGCCGACGGCTGCCTAGAGAACACAGCGGTGTTGGATACGGTTCTGGGGGATAGCAGGAGCAAGTTGCGGGAATGTCATGTGGCTGTGCTAGACTTCTCCAAGGCCTTTGACATAGTGTCGCATGAGGCGCTTGTCAAGCTACTTGTAGAGAGAGGCCTACCCATGGCTTTCTGTGACTACGTTGCTCGCCTTTACCGAACAGCCCTCACTATGTTGGCGACTTCGGAGGGGACGAGTGACCCTGTGAAAGTGGGGAAGGGAGTTCGGCAGGGGGACCCGCTGTGTCCGATTCTGTTCAACATGGCGATGGACATTATACTGGCTTCTTTGCCTCCAGGGGTAGGGTACCGTCTAGGAACGGAGATCATCTCCGCCCTAGTGTACGCCGATGACTTCGTGCTAATCGAGAGCACAAAGGCGGGACTCCAGGAGTCCATCGATGAGGTGCACAGGGTTGGAATGATGATGGGCCTCCATCTGAACCGTTCGAAAAGCGCCGTGCTTTCGTTAGTGCCAGATGGACACAGCAAGAAGATCCATTACATCGCCGAAAACACCTTTAAGGTGGGCGCGAAGTGGATCAGGCAAGCCACTTGTGTGGAAAGATGGCGCTATCTCGGAGTCGACTTCACTCCGGCTGGATCAGTGATGTTAGAGCAAGACATAAAAAAGGCCTTACAGAACATAACAAAGGCCCCTCTTAAGCCGCAACGGCGGCTAGAAATCCTTAGAGGGCACCTGTTGCCCCGATTCCTACAAGGTCTCGTACTTGGGAAGGTGACGGACGACAGGCTAAGGGTGCTCGACATCGAAATCCGGAAGGCGATTCGGTCATGGCTAAGGCTCCCATTGGATACAGCTGTCGGATATTACCACGCGTCTGTTAATGACGGCGATCTAGGCGTGCCCTCCTTCCGTTCGGCGATTCCTGATCTCATCGTACGTAGGTACGGTAGGTTGGGGGCGTCGGATTGGGGGGCTGCCGCAGCCGCCACTAAATCCAAAAGGGCTATTAACAAGATGCGGTGGGCAAAGAAGCTGTTATCCAAGTTGTCAACGGTTTGCCCGAAAACAGGCCAAAGGTCTATCTCCCTGTATTGGAAAGAAAAACTGCATGGATCAGTAGACGGCTATGAATTACGGGAGTCGTCGCGGGTTAAAGGATCCACCCACTGGATTCGTGCAAAATGCCACCAAATAACCGGCCGCGATTACGTGGACTTTGTTAAGTGCCACATTAATGCATTACCGTCCCGAATTAGAACCACTAGGGGACGCAGATCAGAGATTTCGGAGCCTGAGTCGAACTGCCGTGCAGGCTGCATGGTCAGGGAGACGACGGCTCATATAATACAAAAGTGTTTCAGAACACATGGCGGCCGGATAGAAAGACACAACAGGGTAGTGAAGATACTCGCCTCGGCGTTATCGGAGCAAGGGTGGACCGTTGAACTGGAGCCCCACGTCCAGACTGGTGGTAAAGGACTTAGGAAGCCGGACATCATTTGCAAAAGGGATGGTGAGGGAGTTATCGTTGACGCACAGGTAGTCTCCGGCCAGCGCCCGCTCGATCAAGCCCATCGTGAGAAGCGTAATAAATATGCCGAACACGGGGACTTGATCGAGAGGGTACGCAGCCGTTTGGGACTGTACGGAGCAGCAAAGATCAGCGTTACCTCTTGCACCATATCCTGGCGCGACCAACACATTATCGTCGGATAACGTCGCGCACCGACCCGACATTCTAGACGTCGCGTTACTTAAGAACGTAACGCTCAATGTAAATTCAATCGAGGTTTTTCACGAATTAGAGTCAGACCACCGGCCCGTCGTCCTAAATCTAGGCCCACCGGTTAACTTTCAACCACCGACGAAAACAGTGATCGACTGGCAACGGCTTGAAAAGGATCTCGAGTCTATCAAGTCCGACGACCTTGACCTTATACCGGACGTCATCGACTCGGTCAACACGGCTCACAGTGCTATCTCTCATGTGACGTCACATATACAGAATAGGATCAAGGCCTGCTCCAGGCAGGTTCCGACGATGCAACCGCATCGCCTAAACCTGCCTCCAGAGGTCAGGAACTTACTCACACAGAAGCACAGAGCCACTAGACTTTACGATAGGTATCCGTCGGTCGAGAATAGGCGCCACCTCCGCTACCTACAGCGGGTGGTACGGGAACGTATCGCGGAACTCCGCGAGCGAACGTTAGGACCGCTTGCTCGGCAACCTTAAGCCATTACATGTGGCTTTCTGGAAGCTGCCTCCCGCGTTCAAACAGGAACCGCCCACTGTCATGCCTCCTTTGGACAGACCGGGACTGCAGCCGGCGCTCGATGACGATGAGAAGGCTGAATGCCTCGCCGATAGTCTCGAGAGTCAGTGCTCTCCAAATGCAGCAGCCGACCCGACACACGTAGACGAAGTTGATCGTGAAGTTGAACGTCGCTCCGCTCTGAGCCCTTCAGGCGATGTAATAAAACCCACCTCTTACGAAGAGGTGAAGCTAATCATTAAGGAGCTTCACTCCAAGAAGGCCCCGGGGCCCGACACTATAAACAATAGGGTTCTTAAAATCCTACCCTCGACTCTTATTACTTTATTGGTTACCATTTTTAATATTCTTTTGTCTAATAGCGCGTTCCCCGAACAATGGAAGGATTCCATTGTTATCGGTATCCCAAAACCCAATAAACCTAAAGCTAATCCGAGTAGCTATAGGGCTATTAGCTTAATTAACTCGATCCGCAAACTTTACGAAAGATTAATTCTCGCGCGTCTTAATCATTATATCGCGGAGCTCAACCTGATACCCGACATACAGTTCGGATTCAGAACCGCTCACTCGTGTCCCCAGCAGGCTCACCGACTCACCGAGTACATTCTCGTACGGCGTCAACTTCACGCTACCACGGCAGCCGTGTTTTTCGATGTCGCGATGGCATTCGACAAGGTATGGCACAACGGCTTAGTATTCAAGCTGTATCAACTGGGAGTGCCAGACAGGCTCGTGCGCATCATACGAGCCTACCTTACTGATCGCTCCTTCCGATATCGAGTAGAGGGCACCCTATCCTCACCTAGACCCATCAGGTCTGGCGTGCCACAGGGTTCAGTCCTCTCTCCCACTCTTTTCTCGCTCTTCACGAGCGACATTCCCAAGTTTCCGAGTGTCCAGCTCGCTCAGTACGCTGACGATACGGCACTCTACTTTGGCTCCGCTCTATTGAACCGCTCAACCTTGAGCAGGAACATTAAAGTGCTTCAAGCCGCCGTCGATGAACTGGGCAACTGGTTCAGAAAATGGCGGATTGAAGTGAACCCCACCAAGAGTGCAGCGGTACTCTTCGGTAACGCGAATAGCATCCGCGCTAAAAAACGACCGACCGACGTCATTAAATTGTATGAAACACCCATACCGTGGGTGAAGGATTACAAATACTTAGGAGTCACGTTCAACAGCAATATGAACTTCAAGAAACATATTGATACGGTATGCAATAGAGCCCGATTTGTCCTCAGTCGCCTTTATCCACTTGTGTGTGGGCGAAGCAAACTTCCGCTCAAACACAAAGTGACGCTGTACAAAACCATCGTACGGCCCATACTGTCATACGCAAGCGTCGTTTTCGCGCACACCCGACCGAGCTACTTACGTCGTTTGCAAGTAGTTCAAAATAAATTCACGCGCATGGCAACCGGAGCCCCGTGGTTCATCCGAAACGTTGACCTTCACCGCGACCTAGAGCTTCCGACGATAGCTCAACACTTTAAAGAGATCTCGCGACGCTTCTTTGACAAGGCGCCTAACCATCCCAACATCTTGGTTAGGAAGGCATGCGGGTACACCCCCCTTCACCATAGTCTCAACCCAATAAGACGTCCCAGACACGTAACGGTAGACCCGGATGACGATATCACCATCGCGAACGCGACACCCACAAACAACAACAAACAACACCGACACAGACACGCACACACCGCCTTCGCAGGCGTAGGCGCGGTCAACCACCGCAAACCACTGGCACTCGTCGCTCTGACGATGGCCAGCGGCCCGCACCCTAGATACACCACACATTGTTTTGATACCCGACGAGACGTTAGTCCTAGTCCTGTAATCGCTTCACTACACTCACTCACACACGGACTGACTGACGAACTGACATACACCACTTACACAATCACAAACACACTCCACAAACAGACACAAACACAAACATACATGCACACAAACATTTACACTACGTACATACATACAAACACACATACATACAATCATAAACACATACATACACACTTACATACATTACACAAAACATCACCACAACTCGCCGGCGAGTGTGTTCTTATCAACTTTTCATCTTTCATCTTCATTTTCATTCTCTCTCCTTCCCACAAGCACACAGCCGGTCTGAGGTTCGAGTCTCCTTAGGAGACGCCCCGCGACTGTTGTTGCGTAGTCTTTGCGGCCTCCACGGCCCACGTCCTACTTCGCTGTGAAAGCCAGGGCTGCTAACAGCACAGAGGAGGTTTTAGTCGGTATGGGGTGTCCGCTTACGCGGATACTCGAGTCCGACATATTACGCCCCGTTGCGGGGCGTAAATACGTAACCCTATTTCCTCCTCTCAAAAAAAAAAATTCTGGCGCGGTGTATGGAGCAGAGCATCCTATATGGATCTTAAGAAACTGCTGCGGCTGAAGGAGTTGTTCTTCGATAGCGTTTCGATTGTTGCGTTGAGAGGGTCGTGTATGAATTGGACGCGGTTCAATCAGATGACCGAGAACCGCTTGAGCGATCGGCCAGAGTCAGGGCCCGGGCTCCTGCGGTAAGGGTTGACGCCGGACCCGCCGGTTCTTCCCGCCAGTTCTTACCCTGGGTTGCAAAACTCAGGAGACTGGTCCCCAGTAGAGACATCGAACCGGACCACGGCGAAATTTTCGCAACGTCAGTGGGGGGGGACAGTGGTGTCCTCGGGGATCCATAATGATTACAAGTAATCCTTTTGTGAAATCTTAATGATCAAAATGGATTGGTCACGAAACACTGACGAAGCGGAAGGAAAATAGCCAAATGCCTCGTCATCTAATTAGTGACGCGCATGAATGGATTAACGAGATTCCCGCTGTCGCTATGGAGGAGGGGAGCTCACTGGGTATCAGTGCCCCTCCATTGGTGTCGGACTCGTAGTGGCTTGGCGTAAATGGGATGTAGATCTTTATAACCGAAAGGTTGACAAGTCCTTGGGAAGGGGAGTGTCCCTATCTACTATCTAGCGAAACCACAGCCAAAGGAACGGGCTTGTGAGAATCAGCGTGGAAAGAAGACCCTGTTGAGCTTGTCTCCTTACAATGCTCTGGCATTGTAAGGAGACATGAGAGGTGTAGCATAAGTGGGAGATCGTTCGCGGTCGTCGCTGAAAAACCACTACTTTCATTGTTTCATTACTTACTCGGTTGGGCGGAAGCGGTGCGCGGTCGATAATATCGGCGGGCGTACGGTGTTTCGTTCCAAGCGTGCAGAGTGGCGACGTGGCGGCAACGCTCGTCGCCGTACAACTCCCGCGTGATCCGGTTCGAGGACACTGCCAGGTGGGGGGTTTGACTGGGGCGGTACATCTGTCAAAGAATAACGCAGTTGTCCTAAGGCCAGCTCAGCGAGGACACAAACCTCGCGTGGAGCAAAAGGGCAAAAGCTGGCTTGATCCAGATGTTCAGTACGCATAGGAACTGCGAAAGCACGATCTATCGATCCTTTAGTAAAAAGAGTTTTCAGCAAGAGGTGCCAGAAAAGTTACCACAGGGATAACTGGCTTGTGGCGGCCAAGCGTTCAAAGCGACGTTTCTTTTTCGACATTTATCTTTCGATGTCGGCTCTTCCTATAATTGCGAAGCAAAATTCGCCAAGCGTTGGATTGTTCACCCATCAAAAGGGAACGTGAGCTGGGTTTAGACCGTCATGAGACAGGTTAGTTTTACCCTCCTGATGGCGTGTTGTTGCGATAGTAATACTGCTCAGTACGAGAGGAACCGCAGTTTCGGACATTTGGTTCATGCACTCGGCCGAGCGGCCGGTGGTGCGAAGCTACCATCCGCGGGATTATGCCTGAACGCCTCTAATGCCGAAGCCAGCCTAGCCGAATCCGGCAAGGATATACTCACTGTGAAGCCCCGAGTGTCGGGAGGCTCTAAACAATGTGACTTTACTAGTCGCGTTTTATTCGTAAGACGCGACGTCGAAGCCCATTTGGAACGCGACGAACGGTGCGAGCGGTATTAACACGTGCACCACGGCGTCGAAGTTTCGAATTTACCTCAGTTCGATGTCGGGGCTCGGAATAGTCTGTAGACGACTTACGTTCCTGGCGGGGTGTTGTGCTCGGTAGAGCAGCGTCGTGCTGCGATCTGTTGAGACTCAGCCCTACGCCAGGTGATTTGTCCGAGGACGCATCGTTGCCGAGCAGAGTTGTGTGTGTGCAAACGAACAACAGCCAACATAATATTATAATAACATAATAATATAATATTATCATGATATTTCGTCGTAACGGACGCGTCACGCGATTTCTCATGATTATAAAATTTTACAATATATTATTATTTATTATAGTTGAAAGACGTGGTTGTTGTATACGGCGAATACTCTAATGATAACGAGTACGATCATTTTCAGGTTATTATGTCGAGTTGAGTGTTGTGATAATAAGTGTACATCGCCGTCGTAGGCGGCGGCGGCTCCGGTGGTGTTGGGCGCGCTGCGCAAATTCCAAAAGCGAGTACGATCGGCCCCAAAAGCGAGTACGGTCGGCCCCAATAGCGGGTACGGTCGATTCCTCAATCCTCCGCGAGGAGCGCAGCGCTCCCTGTCGGTCTCCCCGGACGGATATCTCACTTACTTGTTTTCTCCAATAACGAGTACCGCCGAGCGCGAGGAGCGCGGCGCTCCCTGCCGGTCTCCCCGGACGGATATCTCACTTACTTGAATGGAGGACCGAATAGCGAATTGACAAAAACAAAACTATAATCTAATGCACATGAACAGGAACTATATTATATATAGATAATTCGTCGCTTGACGAATTAAGCTAAATTAAGAATTTATAACAATTATTCTTGTTTTAACTTTGTGACGTTGTAACTTTTAACATAAGACTAACCACTGGGCTATATGAGTCGTCAAATTAACAAGATATTAACACAAATTTAAAAAAATGTTTGTGGTGAAAAATAGATATTAGCCGATTCTCAGTCCTACTGTATATGCATATAAAATTTGGTAAAAATCAGTAAAGCTGTTTCGGAGGAGTAAGGTAACTAACATTGTGACACGAGAATTTTATATATAAGATTAGCGGACAAGACAGACGTTGTCCTATACACACGTCTTAAATTTAAAAAATCGGTCCAGCTGTAAGAATGTGTTCACTAACATACACATGAGCAGGAGAATTATATATGGAGTTCACTGTCAACACACATACAGAAGAATTATATATATAAAGATAATAATAATGATAATTATGCCTTAAGCTAATATTAGAATAATATTAAGACATTCACTGATGCTTAAACTAATCTTCTGCCTCGAAATCCGTCTGTGTCCCTTTTTCAACAATGGCTTCCAACTGTAACCATTTTTCTCTGTCCATTTCCAAAATTGAAAATTTACTATTTATGGTAGAGGAGGACAAACGACCGTACTCGTCACCTGATGTTAAGTGATCAGCGCCGCCCTTATTCTCTTGCAGCAACAGAGGAATCACAGGAGCGTTGCCGGCCTTTAAGGTGCGCGTGCTTTGTGCGCTTTTGTGCGCGCATTTTTTAAAGGTACCCATGTCGTACCGCCCTGGGAACACCGCACAAGGAAGCTCATTCCACAGCTTGGTAGTACGTGGAAGAAATTTCATTTAAAACCGCGCTGTAAAAGAACGCCACACTCCGAGGCGGTACTTCCCGCTGTGGCCTTTATTCCATCAATAGATCTTCTTGTGGGCCCACCTCCCATCCTTCTCTTGTTCCTTGTACACCAGAACATTATAGTTTTTGACCAATATTCGTGTCCCCTAATAATTGCATGTTCTGTCCGTTTTTTTTTTTTTTTTTAATTAAACAAATTAAATTATTAATTTATCATAAAAATACCTCAGACAAAAAGTGTAGATCATAAAATTATCTATAAAAAATGTACCGATACATTTTTTCCTACGAGCCACCGTTTTTGAGATAAAAACTATTCAAAAACTTATAAAAACGCGCTAAGTACACTACCTCATAGGTGGCGTGGAAACTAACTTTTTGAATGTAATACTAAGTATTGATACATTTTTAATGGATAATTTTACGATCTAAAATTTTTGTCCGAGATACTTTTATGATAAAACTAACCTACCGTTTTGCTAAAAATCGCGAAAAACGAATGTGAGTAAGTAAGTAAGTAAGTAAGCAAGTAAGTAAGTAAGTAAGTAAGTAAATAGGTAAGTAAGTAAGTAAGTAAGTAAGAAAGAATTTTGATTTGATTTGAAATATATTTTTTTTCGGAGGTTTTTTGTTTGGTTTCGGAGGGAAAATGAAATGTACATGTCGCGCGTTTATAACTGAAAATGATCGTACTCGTTATTAAAAAAGTTTAAAAAAAAAAAATTAAAAGATCGATTTTTTTCTTCGAAGCCGCAATGCATATTTAATATTATGTAATTAATAAATAGTTAAATCAAATCAAAATCACTTTATTCACATATCAGAGTTTACACGTTCATATCGTTCGCGTGCACCACACATACGGCAGTCGGCGTCGAGAGTTGAGTCCGTAGCGAACGGTTCGCGACGCCGAATTCAACGCCGCTCAAGTTTTTTCTTGTAAAAAGAGTGAAAAACGCACGCGAGAAAATACAAACGCACAACACCTGCTGCTGTTTTATTATTCTCGTCGTCGTCATCGTCATTCATATTTTATTTAATATATATTTATATTTGAGTAAGTTTGTGAATGCGCGCAATGATAACGATGATATAACAATACGGTACTCTCGGGGCAGTTGTATGTCTGTGTTTGTGTCGCGCGTTGTTTTATTTGTTCTTTTTTTACAATATAAAAAATGAGACAGACTCACCGCGCTGTGTCGTTCGAGCGTTTTCGAGTTTCCCTATGCGGATGATATTTGATTTGGTGATTTGAAAGGTTTTTTGTGATTTCGTTTCTCATAATTCCTCTCTTCACTCTTTCTATGGTATCATACACTGCGGCGATCCTCGTCACGTTGAAAGCGATCGTGAAAATTTTTTTGCGCGCACCAAGACGCCGACTGGGCTTCGACGGTTTCCCTCTGTTAAGATTTTTAACGTGAGGGCCCGCAAGCCGGAACGCGTCGCGCATTTCACGCGTGCGAGACGTTCACGCTCCTCTCAAGCACCGGGCGTCGATCCGATTTGTGATCACGACGTGTACCGATATTAATACGTTGATACCGCTTCTATTGCGTGTCATCATTTTTATTATTACCCGAAGGGACTCTCGTTACTGAACTTTCATAACATACAATCGGCCCATCGCCGATTTATGATTCGTTCAACGCGTATGCCTTTGAGATATATAGTATACAGTGCGCGAACGGATATCTCACGATATGTTCAAGATGTCATAGTCGCGACGCCCTAAGGGGAGATGACGACGCGTGACGCGCTGAGCGCGACAACAATCGTTGTTTGCAGCAGTTCCCTGATTGATCCTGCCAGTAGTTATATGCTTGTCTCAAAGATTAAGCCATGCATGTCTCAGTGCAAGCCGTATTAAGGCGATACCGCGAATGGCTCAATATATCAGTTTTGGTTCCTTAGATCTTACTCAGTTACTTGGATAACTGTGGTAATTCTAGAGTTAATACATGCAATCAGAGCTCTGACCAGTGATGGGATGAGTGCTTTTATTAGATCAAAACCAATCGACGGAGGGCCTCGCGTCCGAAGTCGTTAATTTTGATGAATCTGGATAACTTTTGCCGATCGCATGCGTGGTGGATCGCATGCGGTACTGGACGTACCGGCGACGCAACTTTCAAATGTCTGCCTTATCAACTTTCGATGGTAGTTTCTGCGACTACCATGGTTGTCACGGGTAACGGGGAATCAGGGTTCGATTCCGGAGAGGGAGCCTAAGAAACGGCTACCACATCCAAGGAAGGCAGCAGGCGGGGAGGTAGTGACAAAAAATAACGATACGGGACTCTTACGAGGCCTCGTAATGGGAATGAGTACACTTTAAATATTTTAACGAGGAACAATTGGACGGCAAGTCTGGTGCCAGCAGCCGCGGTAATTCCAGCTCCAATAGCGTAAACTAAAATTATTGCGGTTAAAAAGCTCGTAGTAGTAAGTAAACTGACACGTCTGCGGAGCATATCGTCGGTGAGCCGGCGGTAAAACGCCGGTTCAATATCAAAATCCTATCGCGGTGCTCTTCAGTGAGTGTCGAGATGGGCCGACAATTTTACTTTGAACAAATTATAGTGCTCAAAGCGGGCTCAAAATGCCGCTTGAATATTTCGTGCATGGAATAATAGAATATCATCTCGGTTCTATTTTGTTGGTTTTCAGAACTCTGAGGTAATGATTAATAGGGATAACTGGGGGCATTCGTATTGCGACGTTAGAGATGAAATTCTTGGATCGTCGCAAGACGAACATAAGCGAAAGCATATGCCAAAGGTGTTTTCATCAATCAAGAACGAAAGTTAGAGGTTCGAAGGCGATTACATACCGCCCTAGTTCTAACCGTAAATATGTCATCTAGCGTTCCGCCGACGTTACTACAATGGCTCGGCGGGCAGCTTCCGGGAAACCAAAGATTTTGGACTCCGGGGGGAGTATGGTTGCAAAGCTGAAACTTAAAGGAATTGACGGAAGGGCACCACCAGGAGTGGAGCCTGCGGCTTAATTTGACTCAACACGGGAAATCTCACCAGGCCCGGACACCGGAAGGATTGACAGATTAACAGCTCTCTCTTGATTCGGTGGGTGGTGGTGCATGGCCGTTCTTAGTTGGTGGAGCGATTTGTCTGGTTAATTCCGGTAACGAACGAGACTCTAGCCTGCTAAATAGGCGTCGTCATTTAGGTGTGCGCGGCTTCAGGGTCGCGCAACTCACTGGCGGCGTATTAAAATTGAAACGCACGAGATTGAGCAATAACAGGTCTGTGATGCCCTTAGATGTCCTGGGCCACACGCGCGCTACACTGAAGGAATCAACATGTTCTCTCTGGCCTAGAGGCCCGGGCAACCCGTTGAAACTCCTTCGTGCTGGGGATTGGGGTTTGCAATTATCCCCCATAAACAAGGGAATTCCTAGTAAGCGCGAGTCATAAGCTCGCGTTGATTACGTCCCTGCCCTTTGTACACACCGCCCGTCGCTACTACCGATTGAATGATTTAGTGAGGTCTTCGGACCGACACACGGTGGCTTCGCGGCCGTCGGCGTTGCTGGGAAGTTGACCAAACTTGATCATTTAGAGGAAGTAAAAATCGTAACAAGGTTTCCGTAGGGGAACCTGCGGAAGGATCATTAATGTGTAACGGTCGCGTGCGCGAGCGTTGTCGCCGACACGCTTCGCTCACAGCCGACTGTTGACGATGATAACGTCAATTACGTGTCAATCACTGATTATTTTCGCGCTCGCGATGTGCTCTCTGTGCTCCGTTGTCGCGTTTGCCGCGCGCGCGCTGCCGTCTCCCGCCGCATGTGGGGGGTGTCCGGCAAGACGTCTCCGGCACGACGCTTCGGCGGGCGCGGTTCGCATGTACGCGACGCGCGTGCGTCTCGCGATGCGCTCATGTCGAGTGCGAAGCGACTCGAGATCACGACGTACGCGCAATGCGTGCGTCACATAATATTTTATAACACACAGAGATCGTTCACGTATTTTCTAAATATAAAAACTATTACCCTGAACGGTGGATCACTTGGCTCGCGGGTCGATGAAGAACGCAGTTAACTGCGCGTCATAGTGTGAACTGCAGGACACATTTGAACATCGACATTTCGAACGCACATTGCGGTCCGTGGAGAAATATCCAGGACCACTCCTGTCTGAGGGCCGGCTGCATAAAAGAATACGACGACGCCGTCGCTGTATACTGACAACACTGTTTGCGCGCCTAAAAAACGTGTAAAACGAGTGACGGTCTTCGGGCCGGGCTCGGGTAAACCCCGCCGGTTTGCCGGGGCCCGCTCGATCCGTTCGAAAATGTAAAATATGCCGCAACGCGTGGTGCTGTTCGCGTGCAACGCCGTCTCCGCCTCACGCCCGACGTGGGTCACGGAGACGGGCCCTGTACCGGGGCGCGCTCGTTCGCTGTCACACGCGGATATCTCGTGATTAATTTTAATTAATCTATGCAGAGTTCTCTATGTGAACGGCGTGCGTGGCTGCGCCTACGGTTCGCGTCCCGTGCGCTGCAAGTGTTATTCGGGTCGTCACGGTCGCGGGACATGTGGTGTTAGGGAGGTTCCGCTTTCTCGCGGTCGCCGCCCCCGTCCAAGTTCGTCTTGAACGGGGCCGTTTTCCCATAGAGGGTGCCAGGCCCGTAGCGACGGAGCGAGTCCGCGAGGGACTCTCCTCAGAGTCGGGTTGCTTGAGAGTGCAGCCGTAAGTGAGTGGTAAACTCCATCTAAGGCTAAATATAACCGCGAGACCGATAGCGAACAAGTACCGTGAGGGAAAGTTGAAAAGAACTTTGAAGAGAGAGTTCAAGAGTACGTGAAACCGTTCAGGGGTAAACCTGCGAAACTCGAATGAACGAACGGAGAGATTCATCGTCACTCCGGGGCGTATGGTGGCGTGCCGCGATGTGCGCGAGACTCGTGCTCGCGTTCACTGGTCACCGCCGTTGACGCACCCGGACGGCGTGCACTTCTCTCTTAGTACACATTATCCATCGCGACCGCCGCTGTCGTCGCAGCCGTGTAGTCTTGGACTGTGCGCGTATCAGTCGGCGATGTTACTGTTTCGGGCACTCGCAGGACCCGTGTTGAAACACGGACCAAGGAGTCCAGCATGTGTGCGAGTCATTGAGTTATGAATTCAAACAGACAAAACTGAAAGGCGCAACGAAAGTGAAGGCGCGCACTTGTCGCGCGCTCAGGGAGGATGCGTCAGTCGTCAAAAATCGATCTCTCGCACTCCCGAGGCATCTCGTTTCCAATCAGCGAATGCGGGCGCGCTCTGAGCACAGATGCTGGGACCCGAAAGATGGTGAACTATGCCTGGTCAGGTCGAAGTCAGGGGAAACCCTGATGGAGGATCGTAGCGATTCTGACGTGCAAATCGATCGTCGGAACTGGGTATAGGGGCGAAAGACTAATCGAACAATCTAGTAGCTGGTTCCGTCCGAAGACCTCAACCTATTCTCAAACTTTAAATGGGTGCGAACTCCGGCTTACTCTAAGAGCCTCTAGTCGATAGAATAATGTAGGTAAGGGAAGTCGGCAAATTGGATCCGTAACTTCGGAATAAGGATTGGCTCTGAGGACCGGGGCGTGTCGGGTTTGGACGGGAAGCAAATGCGGCCGGTGCCGGGCCTGGTCGATGCTCGCGCGTGTTTCCATCGCAAGGTGGTCTCGCGCGTCTTTCGCGGATCTTCCTAGCCGTAAGTCCGCGTCGGTTTCGTCTCGTGCGCGATCGGCGCGGTACTGTACGACCGCCGTTCAACGGTCAGCTCAGAACTGGCACGGACAAGGGGAATCCGACTGTCTAATTAAAACAAAGCATTGCGATGGCCCTCGCGGGTGTTGACGCAATGTGATTTCTGCCCAGTGCTCTGAATGTCAACGTGAAGAAATTCAAGCAAGCACGGGTTAACGGCGGGAGTAACTATGACTCTCTGACGGCCTTACGGCTGAAAGCGCGGCACGGAGGCACGCGCGACTATTCCCCGCTCTGGGCCTCATTTTTTGCTCAAGAGATCAGAAAGGCCCGTATCGATCTTCAAACTGCGCCAGGTCCTGACGGCATTAAGCCTGACGACTGGCGTAGTATACCCCTGCAATCCAAGGCGGACCTCTTCAACAAATGGATGAGGATAGGCGAAATCCCAGAACTACTGCGACAAAGCAGAACTATCTTCGTGCCAAAGAACGAGGAGCCTGCGGGCCCCGGCGACTACCGGCCAATTTCGATTGCGTTGATACCGCTGAGGCATAT
Organism: Leptidea sinapis; assembly: GCF_905404315.1. NCBI lineage: Eukaryota > Metazoa > Arthropoda > Insecta > Lepidoptera > Pieridae > Leptidea > Leptidea sinapis. Next base: position 532,095 of record NC_066285.1, on the reverse strand, counting down.
GCATAGTCTCTTGGCTCGGAGAATTTTGAATTGTTGCCCCCCGGACTATCGTCAGCGAGGATTCGTCCACGCCGACGGCTGCCTAGAGAACACAGCGGTGTTGGATTCGGTTCTGCGGGATAGCAGAAGCAAGTTGCGGGAATGTCATGTGGCTGTGCTAGACTTCTCCAAGGCCTTTGACACAGTGTCGCATGAGGCGCTTGTCAAGCTACTTGTAGAGAGAGGCCTACCCATGGCTTTCTGTGACTACGTTGCTCGCCTTTACCGAACAGCCCTCACTACGTTGGCGACTTCGGAGAGGACGAGTGACCCTGTGAAAGTGGGGAAGGGAGTTCGGCAGGGGGACCCGCTGTCTCCGATCCTGTTCAACATGGCGATGGACATTATACTGGCTTCTTTGCCTCCAGGGGTAGAGTACCGTCTAGGAACGGAGATCATCTCCACCCTAGCGTACGCCGATGACCTCGTGCTAATCGCGAGCACAAAGGCGGGACTCCAGGAATCCATCGATGTGGTGCACAGGGTTGGAATGATGATGGGCCTCCATCTGAACCGTTCGAAAAGCGCCGTGCTTTCGTTAGTGCCAGATGGACACAGCAAGAAGATCCATTACATCGCCGAAAAACTTTCCACAATGGGGTGCCCACAGGGATCCGTATTAGGTCCCACACTGTGGAATATACTGTTGAATGACCTTTTGGAGCTGAGCGTACCACAAGGGGTCAGGATGATAGCGTACGCGGTCAACGTAACGCTACTCATCGAAGGAAACTCAAGGGCTGTTATCGAGACCAATGCCGCGGTGACGCTCGAGAGAATCTCGGAATGGGGAGCTAGGAATAGACTCCGGTTTTCGTCGGTGAAAACCAAGTCTATAACCTTGAAGGGCTCTCTCGGGCGAACCCCGGTCATTAGAATGGGAGGAAATTCTATCCGTGCTGTTGAATCAGTTAAAATCTTAGGCATAACGATTGATGGAAAGGGGTCATTCGCCGATCACGCCTTGGATATCGGAGAGCGAGCCGCGAGGTGCTTCGGAAAGATGGCAACGCATCTTCAACTTCTTGGGGCATACGATACAAGGCACTTAAGATCTTGTACAGGGGGACGTACGTTGCAACCATTACTTACGCGGCGAGCATCTGGTACCACAGGTCGCTCCTGTATGTGGTGTCCAGCCGGTTGCTCAGAACACAACGAACGTCGTTGGTGCTCCTCACCAAGGCGTACCGCTCAACAAGTATGGCCGCACTGCCAGTACTAGTTGGGGTACTTCCAGCCGATCTGGAAGTTTATCGCGCGATATAAGATAGAAGCGACGAAGGGTGACAGGGTAAAAAAGGAGCTCGCGGAACTCGATCGGGAAACTTTACGAAAGATTAATTCTCGCGCGTCTTAATCATTACATCGCGGAGCTCAATCTGATACCCGACATACAGTTCGGATTCAGAACCGCTCACTCGTGTCCCCAGCAGGCTCACCGACTCACTGAGTACATTCTCGTACGGCGTCAACTTCACGCTACCACGGCAGTCGTTTTTTTCGATGTCGCGAAGGCATTCGACAAGGTATGGCACAACGGCTTAGTATTCAAGCTGTATCAACTGGGAGTGCCAGACAGGCTTACCTTACTGATCGCTCCTTCCGATATCGAGTAGAGGGCACCCTATCCTCACCCAGACCCATCAGGTCAGGCGTGCCACAGGGTTCAGTCCTCTCTCCCACTCTTTTCTCGCTCTTCACGAGCGACATTCCCAAGTTTCCGAGTGTCCAGCTCGCTCAGTACGCTGCCGATACGGCACTCTACTTTGGCTCCGCTCTATTGAACCGCTCAACCTTGAGCAGGAACATTAAAGTACTTCAAGCCGCCGTCGATGAACTAGGCAACTGGTTCAGAAAATGGCGGATTGAAGTGAACCCCACAAATCGTGCAGCGGTACTCTTCGGTAACGCGAATAGCATCCGCGCTAAAAAATGACCGACCGACGTCATTAAATTGTATGAAACACCCATACCGTGGGTGAAGGATTACAAATACTTAGGAGTCACGTTCAAGAGCAATATGAACTTCAAGAAACATATTGATACGGTATGCAATAGAGCCCGATTTGTCCTCAGTCGCCTTTATCCACTTGTGTGTGGGCGAAGCAAACTTCCGCTCAAACACAAAGTGACGCTGTACAAAACCATCGTACGGCCCATACTGTCATACGCAAGCGTCGTTTTTGCGCACACCCGACCGAGCTACTTACGACGTTTGCAAGTAGTTCAAAATAAATTCACGCGCATGGCAATACTATCGCTCAACACTTTAAAGAGATCTCGCGACGCTTCTTTCACAAGGCGCCTAACCATCCCAACATCTTGGTTCACCATAGTCTCAACCCAATAAGACGTCCCAGACACGTAACGGTAGACCCGGATGACAACATCACCATCGCGAACGCGACACCCACACAAACACCGACACAGACACGCACACACCGCCTTCGCAGGCGTAGGCGCGGTCAACCACCGCAAACCACTGGCACTCGTCACTCTGACGATGGCCAGCGGCCCGCACCCTAGATACACCACACATTGTTTTGATACCCGACGAGACGTTAGTCCTCGTCCTGTAATCGTTTCACTACACTCACTAACACACGGACTGACTGACGGACTGACATACACCACTTACACAACCACAAACACACTCCACAAACAGACACAAACACAAACATACATGCACACAAACATTTACACTACGTACATACATACTAACACACATACATACAATCATAAACACATACATACACACTTACATACATTACACAAAACATCACCACAACTCGCCGGCGAGTGTGTTCTTATCACCTTTTCATCTTTCATCTTCATTTTCATTCTCTCTCCTTCCCACAAGCACACAGCCGGTCTGAGGTTCGAGTCTCCTTAGGAGACGCCCCGCGACTGTTGTTGCGTAGTCTTTGCGGCCTCCACGGCCCACGTCCTACTTCGCTGTGAAAGCCAGGGCTGCTAACAGCACAGAGGAGGTTTTAGTCGGTATGGGGCGTCCGCTTACGCGGACACTCGAGTCCGACATATTGCGCCCCGTTCCGGGGCGTAATTACGTAACAGTATTTCCTCCTCTCAAAAAAAAAAAAAAATTATCCTGATGACTGTCCACTACTTTTGCCAGATGTCGCTCCAATGTTTGGTTAAGCCTCTCCACCATCCCGTCCGACTGTGGATGATATGGCGTAGTTCTGGTCTTATGGATTCCCAAGATCTTGCAAACTTCTTGAAATACTTGTGATTCGAAGTTCCGCCCTTGGTCACTGTGCAACTCCAAAGGCACACCGAATCTGCAGAAAACTTCGTTCACCAGCTTCGTCGCAATGGTAATTGCTTCTTGATTCGGTAGAGCAAATGCTTTCGGCCACTTCGTGAAATAATCCATCACCACCATTATGTAACGGTTTCCAGATTTGGTGACTGGGAACGGTCCGGCAATATCCAGAGCTACTCTTTCCCACGGAGCCCCAACATTGTACAACTTCATAGCTTCTCTGCTTCTGGTCTGAGGTCCTTTGACAGCAGCACAACTCTTGCATTTTCTGCACCAGTCTTCCACATCATCACGGCAATGCAACCAGTAAAAGCGTTCTTTAATTTTTGTGAGAGTTCTTCTTATTCCCAAATGTCCACCTGAAGAACCATCGTGATAAGCTCTCAGGATCTCGTTCACCTTCTCCCTGGGAACGACCAGTTGCAGATGGCAATCCTTTCCTTGCGGGGTTTCCCATTTACGGCAGAGCAACCCGTCATGAATCACCAAACTGTTCCATTGTGCCCAGAGACTCTTGGTAGCCGTACTGTGTCTAGCCACTTCAGACCATTTTGGTTTAAGTGATCCACTTGCTAGCCAATGTAAAAGTGGTTGAAGATCCTTATCATTTTCCTGAGCTCTCCTCATTGCATCGTTGCTCCAGTTCTCGTCGATCGAATCTGTTCTGATCAGCCGGATCATAAAATTCTCTTTCTCCTCCTGACGAATGCAATATTTGCATTCCATCGGACAAGGTCTTCTAGATAACGCATCTGCATTTCTATGACTTTTTCCTCCTCGATGCTCGATTTCAACGTCATACTCTTGAAGTTGCTCAATCCATCTGGCCACTTGTCCTTCCGGATTCTTGAATTCTAGTAACCACTTCAAGGCGGCATGATCAGTCCTTACGAGGAATTTGCGACCCAACAAGTACTTTTTGAAATGTTGTAATGTCTTCACCACAGCCAGTAACTCCCTACGAGTTACACAGTAGTTTTTCTCCGGCTTTGATCCGGATAGCGGCGCAGAAGAGGGCAGCTGAAAGAACCGACTATGGCTGTTAGGCATCGCAGCATAAACGGCGGGCAGATTCACCTCCAAGGAGCAGTAACGGCGACAGCGGAACTCCCGGAAATTGCCCAAAGGCTGGGTCTCGGTATTGTTCTTGTCCAGGAACAGTATGCGAGGGTGGGCCCTGGCTGCAGGGGCTGCTACAGTGCGCGGAAGATTCGAAGGCAGGGATCTACGTCAACAGCACAAGGATAGCTGGAATGATCCTGCCTCATCTTTCCACGCCGCACTGCCTAGTGGCACACTTCCGGGAGGGAAGGCGGAGATTTCTACATGGTGTCGGCGTACTTCCAGTACTGCGAGAGCATTGAAACCCACATCGAACACTTGGACCGCGTACTGGAAGCACTAAGAGGGAAACAAATCATCATTGTAGCCGATACCAACACGCACTCTCCGCTCTGGCACAGTCGCCGTGAGCAATTCGAGGGAAGAGGCGCAGAAGCAAGTGAAGAAGATTGGCGATGGAGAGTTTCATCCTCTCAAAGGGGCTCCTCGTACATAATAAGGAGGGGGAACCGTACACTTTCAACACGGTCAACGGTTCCTCCAACATTGATGTGACATTGACTACCAGAGGAGTCCCAATACTGCATTGGAAGGTGAGGGAAGACGAGAGCAGCAGCGACCACCAGTTGATAAAGTTCTCCATCGCCATAGGAAACCCATCAGCCGCGCGGTACCAGGGAGAGCTGGAACCAGGAGAAGAACCGACGAGGTTCCGGGACCGAAGTGTGAACTGGGACCGGTTTTGTTCTACGCTCTCGTGGCGAGTAGGCAGGCTTGACTGCCGAAAGCCAGCGCAGGAACTCTGCAAGCAGTTTGTCCAAACGCTCGATCGGACAGCCGGGGAGTGCTTAGGGTTCGCTAAGGGGAAGGACAAAACACGCGGTCACGAATGGTGGTCGAGGAAACTCGACAACCTTCGGCGGGAACATAAAAGATTACGTCGGGAATGGCAACAGTCTCGGCGCGCGGGCGGAATGACAGAAGATATCTGCAGGGCGCGCTTCCATCGTGCCCGCGCGGTCTGCAGAAAGTCTATGTGCGAAGCGGAGACCAACCACTTCTCGCGGCTTGCTGACAGTGGGAATGACGATCCGTGGGGTATGGCGTATCGTGCCGCCACCGGTAGGGTGCATCCACCTGCGAACGTCATTAATGGGTTTAAGCTTGCGCAGGGGTATGGTATCGATATTCGCAGCGCGTTGGGAGGGATACTGGCAGCAATGTGTCCGGACGACGACCTGGCAGCCGACTCTGACTACCATATGCAGGTGCGCCTGGCGGCAGCTTGTTTGCCCAGTGGTCACTCGGTGAGTCCCCCCACCAGGGAACAAATAGGCCGAATAATTCGGAATTTACCGGACAAGGATCCGGGGATAGACGGTGTCACCGCTCGTATTGTTAAGGCAGCGTGGAAGGCGGCCGCGTGTGAGATGACACTTATGTATGTGAAGTGCATAAATGAGGGAGTATTTCCCGATGTATGCAAGGATGGCCGGTTAATAGTACTAGCAAAGGGTGATGGGAAGGCGACTGACCCAAAGGCCTATAGACCTATCACCCTCTTGCCAGTACTGGGTAAGGTGCTTGAGCAGTTGATATGCGAATGTACTCCGGATCTGTACAGTCGCATGTCAACCCGTTAAAATGGGTTTATGAAAGGGAGGTCGACGTTAACGGCTCTGAACTCGCTTCTCTATACAGTGAACGCCAGCACTCACAAGTATATCCAGGCGGTAACGCTGGACATAGCAGGTGCATTTGATAATGCATGGTGGCCTATAGTCCTGCTTAAGTTTAAGCAGGGCGGCTGCCCGCCGAACATATACAAGTGTCTCTGCTCGTACTTCGTCAAAAGACGGGTCGGTATGTTTGCAGGGGGGGAGACGGTGTGGAAACCGTCAACCATGGGGTGTCCACAGGGCTCTGTGCTCGGCCCTACACTTTGGAATATTCTGTTGAATGACCTTTTGGAAATGGACGTACCAACGGGGGTCGAAATGGTAGGCCTCAATATCCGCCCTGGAGTCCGCCTCTATAAGGAGCGTCACGTCATCCGCATACGCTACCTTTCCCACCCCTGTTGGCATGCTCGTTTCCAAAAGGTCGTTCAACAACACGTTCCATAAAGTCGGGCCAAGCACTGAGCCCTGTGGGCACCCCATAGTAGAGGTTTTCCACACTGCATCGGCTCCAACGAACATACCTACTCGTCGGTTGACGAAGTAGGAACATAGACAACGGTAGATGTTGGGTGGGCAGCCTCCCTGCTTGTACTTAAGCAGTACCATTGGCCACCACGCGTTGTCGAAAGCCCCAGATATGTCCAACATGATCGCGTGTACGTACTTGTGTGTGCTGGTGTTCACTGTTAATTGAATAGCGTTCAGTGCCGTTATCCTGGACCTCCCTTTCATACACCCATGTTGACGGGTTGACATGCGACTGTACAGACCCGGAGTACATTCGCATATCAACTGCTCAAGCACCTTACCCAGTACTGGCAAGAGGGTGATAGGTCTATACGCCTTTGGGTCAGTTGCCTTCCCATCACCCTTTGGCAGTACTATCAAACGGCCTTCCTTCCATACATCGGGAAACACGCCCTCTTCTATACACTTACCGTACATTACAGTCATCTCGCTCGCGGCCACCTTCCACGCTGCTTTTACTATCCGAGCGGTGATCCCATCTGTACCCGAAGCCTTGTTCGGTAGGCTCCAGATAATTTGGCCAATCTGTTCCCTGGTGGGAGGGCCCACCGTTCGACCACTGGGCACGCAAGCTACCGCCAGGCGCACCTGTACATGATAGTGGGAGTCAGCCGCCCTGTCGTCGTCCGGACACATCACTGCCAGTATCCCTCCCATAGCGCTGCGGATGTCAACAGCGTAGCCTTGCACAAGCTTCAACCCAACCCAACCGACGACGAAGTAGATAGGGACAGCGGGAATCTCGTTAATCCATTCATGCGCGTCACTAATTAGATGACGAGGCATTTGGCTATTTTCCTCCCGCTTCGTCGGTGTTTCGTGACCAATCCATTTTGATCATTAAGTTTTCACAAAAGGACACCACTGTCCCCCCCCCACTGACGTTGCGAAAATTTCGCAGTGGTCCGGTTCGATGTCTCTACTGGGGACCAGTCTCCTGAGTTTTGCAACCCAGGGTAAGAACTGGCGGGAAGAACCGGCGTGTCCGGCGTCAATCCTTACCGCAGGAGCCCGGGCCCTGACTCTGGCCGATCGCTCAAACGGTTCTCGGTCATCTGATTGAACCGCGTCCAATTCATACACGACCCTCTCAACGCAACAATCGAAACGCTATCGAAGAACAACTCCTTCAGCCGCAGCAGTTTCTTAAGATCCATATAGGATGCTCTGCTCCATACACCGCGCCAGGATATGGTGCAAGAGGAAATGCTGATCTTTGCTGCTCCGTGCAGTCCCAAACGGCTGCGTACCCTCTCGATCAAGTCCCCGTGTTCGGCATATTTATTGCGCTTCTCACGATGGGCTTGATCGAGCAGGCGCTGGCCGGAGACTACCTGTGCATCAACGATAACTCCCTCACCATCCCTTCTGCAAATGATGTCCGGCTTCCTAAGTCCTTTATCACCAGTCTGGACGTGGGGCTCCAGTTCAACGGTCCACCCTTGCTACGATAACGCCGAGGCGAGTATCTTCACTACCCTGTTGTGTCTTTCTATCCGGCCGCCATGTGTTCTGAAACACTTTTGTATTATATGAGCCGTCGTCTCCCTGACAATGCAGCCTGCACGGCAGTTCGACTCAGGCTCCGAAATTTCTGATCTGCGTCCCCTTGTGGTTCTAATTCGGGACGGTAATGCATTAATGTGGCACTTAACAAAGTCCACGTAATCGCGGCCGGTTATTTGGTGGCATTTTGCACGAATCCAGTGGGTGGATCCTTTAACCCGCGACGACTCCCGTAATTCATAGCCGTCTACTGATCCATGCAGTTTTTCTTTCCAATACAGGGAGATAGACCTTTGGCCTGTTTTCGGGCAAACCGTTGACAACTTGGATAACAGCTTCTTTGCCCACCGCATCTTGTTAATAACCCTTTTGGATTTAGCGGCGGCTGCGGCAGCCCCCCAATCCGACGCCCCCAACCTACCGTACCTACGTACGATGAGATCAGGAATCGCCGAACGGAAGGAGGGCACGCCTAGACCGCCGTCATTAACAGACGCGTGGTAATATCCGACAGCTGTATCCAATGGGAGCCTTAGCCATGACCGAATCGCCTTCCGGATTTCGATGTCGAGCATCCTTAGCCTGTCGTCCGTCACCTTCCCAAGTACGAGACCTTGTAGGAATCGGGGCAACAGGTGCCCTCTAAGGATTTCTAGCCGCTGTTGCGGCTTAAGAGGGGCCTTTGTTATGTTCTGTAAGGCCTTTTTTATGTCTTGCTAACATCACTGATCCAGCCGGAGTGAAGTCGACTCCGAGATAGCGCCATCTTTCAACACAAGTGGCTTGCCTGATCCACTTCGCGCCCACCTTAAAGGTGTTTTCGGCGATGTAATGGATCTTCTTGCTGTGTCCATCTGGCACTAACGAAAGCACGGCGCTTTTCGAACGGTTCAGATGGAGGCCCATCATCATTCCAACCCTGTGCACCTCATCGATGGACTCCTGGAGTCCCGCCTTTGTGCTCTCGATTAGCACGAAGTCATCGGCGTACACTAGGGCGGAGATGATCTCCGTTCCTAGACGGTACCCTACCCCTGGAGGCAAAGAAGCCAGTATAATGTCCATCGCCATGTTGAACAGGATCGAAGACAGCGGGTCCCCCTGCCGAACTCCCTTCCCCACTTTCACAGGGTCACTCGTCCCCTCCGAAGTCGCCAACGTAGTGAGGGCTGTTCGGTAAAGGCGAGCAACGTAGTCACAGAAAGCCATGGGTAGGCCTCTCTCTACAAGTAGCTTGACAAGCGCCTCATGCGACACTGTGTCAAAGGCCTTGGAAAAGTCTAGCACAGCCACATGACATTACCGCAACTTGCTCCTGCTATCCCCCAGAACCGTATCCAACACCGCTGTGTTCTCTAGGCAGCCGTCGACGTGGACGAATCCTCGCTGACGATAGTCCGGGGGGCAACAATTTAAAATTCTCCGAGCCAAGAGACTATGCATATGCCTCAGCGGTATCAACGCAATCGAAATTGGCCGGTAGTCGCCGGGGCCCGCAGGCTCCTCGTTCTTTGGCACGAAGATAGTTCTGCTTTGTCGCAGTAGTTCTGGGATTTCGCCCATCCTCATCCATTCATTGAATAGGTCCGCCTTGGATTGCAGGGGTATAGTACGCCAGTCGTCAGGCTTAATGCCGTCAGGACCTGGCGCAGTTCGAAGATCGATACGGGCCTTTCTGATCTCTTGAGCAGAAAATGAGGCCCAGAGCTGGGAATAGTCGCGCGTGCCTCCGTGCCGCTCTTTCAGCCGTAAGGCCGTCAGAGAGTCATAGTTACTCCCGCCGTTTACCCGCGCTTGCTTGAATTTCTTCACGTTGACATTCAGAGCACTGGGCAGAAATCACATTGCGTCAACACCCGCGAGGGCCATCGCAATGCTTTGTTTTAATTAGACAGTCGGATTCCTCTTGTCCGTGCCAGTTCTGAGCTGAACGTTGAACGGCGGTCGTACAGTACCACGCCGATCGCGCACGAGACGAAACCGACGCGGACTTACGGCTAGGAAGATCCGCGAAAGGCCGGAACGCGGGTCCGGATTCAGCACGACGCGCGAGACCACCTTGCGATGGAGACAAGCGCGAGCATCGACCAGGCCCGGCACCGGCCGCATCCGCTTCCCGTCCAAACCCGACACGCCCCGGTCCTCAGAGCCAATCCTTATTCCGAAGTTACGGATCCAATTTGCCGACTTCCCTTACCTACATTATTCTATCGACTAGAGGCTCTTCACCTTGGAGACCTGCTGCGGATATGGGTACGAGCCGGCGCGACATCTCCACGTACATCCCTCACCTGAATTTTCAAGGTCCGCAGAGAGTATCCGGACACCGCCGCAAATGCGGTGCTCTTCGCGTTCCGAACCATATCTCCCTTCTATAGGATTCCATGGAACTCGAACGCTCAGGCAGAAAAGAAAACTAGACATAAGATCGCTCCTTGAGCTTAGGATCGACTGACTCGCGAGCAACTACTGTTCACGCGAAACCCTTCTCCACGTCAGTCCTCCAGGGCCTCGCTGGAGTATTTGCTACTACCACCAAGATCTGCGCCGGTGGCGGCTCCATGCGGGCTCACGCCCAGACCCTTCTGCGCACTCCGCCGCGCACGTCCTACTCGTTACGGCATAATACGAGTGCGCTTTGACACGCACGCGCCGATTGCCGGTAACGGTAGTGTATAGGCAAAACGCTTCAGCGCCATCCATTTTCAGGGCTGGTCACTTCGGCAGGTGAGTCGTTGCACACTCCTTAGCGGATTCCGACTTCCATGGCCACCGTCCTGCTGTCATGAGCGACCAACGCCTTTCATGGTGTCCCATGAGCGTTTAGTTTAGGCGCCTTAACACTACGTTTGGTTCATCCCACAGCGCCAGTTCTGCTTACCAAAATTGGCCCACTTGGCACCGTCATCAGATCTCCGGCTTCATCGTTCGAGTTAGCCGGAGTTCTCACCCATTTAAAGTTTGAGAATAGGTTGAGGTCGTTTCGGCCCCAATGCCTCTAATCATTCGCTTTACCGGATGAGACTGTTACGAGTCGACGCCAGCTATCCTGAGGGAAACTTCGGACGGAACCAGCTACTAGATGGTTCGATTAGTCTTTCGCCCCTATACCCAGTTCCGACGATCGATTTGCACGTCAGAATCGCTACGATCCTCCATCAGGGTTTCCCCTGACTTCGACCTGACCAGGCATAGTTCACCATCTTTCGGGTCCCAGCATCTGTGCTCAGAGCGCGCCCGCATTCGCTGGAGAGCGAGAGATCGATTTTTGACGACTGACGCTCCATCCTCCCTGAGCGCGCGACAAGCGCGCGCCTTCACTTTCGTTGCGCCTTTCAGTTTTGTCTGTTTGAATTCATAACTCAATGACTCGCACACATGCTAGACTCCTTGGTCCGTGTTTCAAGACGGGTCCTGCGAGTGCCCGAAACAGTAACATCGCCGACTGATACGCGCACAGTCCGAGACTACAAGGCTGCGACGACAGCGGCGTCGCGTCAGCATCCGCACAAGGGCAGGATGTCGACGACGACTCTCGCTCGCGTCGGGCCGGACGCGTCCCCGGATGGAGACGCGTGCGCGTTTCATGACAAGTACCGTCCGCCGCCGGCCGGCGATCGTCACGGTCGGACGGCTGTGCGCGTGAACGCGCAGCCGCCCGGCTCCCGGACAACGCTTAGGCCGAACAGACGAACGGGTCGCGATGCCTAATGTGTACTAAGAGAGAAGTGCACGCCGTCCGGGTGCGTCAACGGCGGCGACCAGTGAACGCGAGCACGAGTCTCGCGCACATCGCGGCACGCCACCGTACGCCCCGGAGTGACGATGAATCTCTCCGTTCGTTCATTCGAGTTTCGCAGGTTTACCCCTGAACGGTTTCACGTACTCTTGAACTCTCTCTACAAAGTTCTTTTCAACTTTCCCTCACGGGTCTTGTTCGCTATCGGTCACGCGGTTATATTTAGCCTTAATCCAGTCCAAAATCTTTGGTTTCCCGGAAGCTGCCCGCCGAGCCATTGTAGTAACGTCGGCGGATCGCTAGATGACATATTTACGGTTAGAATTAGGGCGGTATCTAATCGCCTTCGAACCTCTAACTTTCGTTCTAGATTGATGAAAACACCTTTGGCAAATGCTTTCGCTGATGTTCGTCTTGCGACGATCCAAGAATTTCACCTCTAACGTCGCAATACGAATGCCCCCAGTTATCGCAATTAATCATTTCCTCGGAGTTCTGAAAACCAACAAAATAGCACCGAGATCATATTCTATTATTCCATGCAGGAAATATTCAAGCGGCATTTTGACCCCGCATTGAGCAATCTAATTTGTTCAAAATAAAATTGTCGGCCCATCTCGACACTCACTGAAGAGCACCGCGATAGGATTTTGATATTGAACCGGCGTTTTACCGCCGGCTCACCGACGATATGCTCCGCAGACGTGTCAGTATCACCGCGGATGCGATGCACCGACACCGCGGCGCACAAATGCAACTACGAGCTTTTTAACTGCAACAATTTTAGTATACGCTATCGGAGCTGGAATTACCGCGGCTGCTGGCACCAGACTTGCCCTCCAATTGTTCCTCGTTAAAATATTTAAAGTGTACTCATTCCGATTACGAGGCCTCGTAAGAGTGCCGTATCGTTATTTTTTGTCACTACCTCCCCGTGCCGGGAGTGGGTAATTTGCGCGCCTGCTGCCTTCCTTGGATGTGGTAGCCGTTTCTCAGGCTCCCTCCGTCCCCTAACGGGGAATTAGGGTTCGATTCCCTCTCCGGAATCGAACCCTAATTCCCAGTTACCCGTGACAACCATGGTAGTCGCAGAAACTACCATCGAATGTTGATAAGGCAGACATTAGAAAGGTGCGTCGCCGGTACTGGACCATGCGATCGGCAAAAGTTATCCAGATTCATCAAAATTAACGACTCCGTCGATTGGTTTTGATCTAATAAAAGCACTCATCCCATCACTGGTCAGAGCTCTGATTGCATGTATTAGCTCTAGAATTACCATAGTTATCCAAGTAACTGAGTAAGATCTAAGGAACCAAAACTGATATATTGAGCCATTCGCGGTATCGCCTTAATACGGCTTGCACTGAGACATGCATGGCTTAATCTTTGAGACAAGCATATAACTACTGGCAGGATCAACCAGGGAGCTGCTGCAAACAACGATTGTTGTGGCGCTCAGCGCGTCATGCGTCGCGATCTCCCCTTAGGGCGTCGCGACTATGACATCTTGAACATATCGTGAGATATCCGTTCGCGCACTGTATACTATATATCTCAAGGGCATACGGTGCGCGTTGAACGAATCATAAATCGGCGATGGGCCGATTGTATGTTATGAAAGTTCAGTAACGAGAGTCCCTTCGGGTAATAATAAAAATGATGACACGCAAGAGAAGCGGTATCAACGTATTAATATCGGTACATGTACGGTGGTTTGGTTCCGTACAGAATAAAACACAAGTTAGGCTCAAATGGTATATTGAAACCTTAACTTATGCTATATGGTAAAATGGTAAAATGTTGGTATGGTAATGAGCACGCGAATCGATCGGCGGCTTGTCGCGAACTGGTTACAATATTACTTAGGAAATAACGCGAGGCGACGTAAACGCTGATACGCGAAACGTGATGTACAGTCGACATGCTGTTGACCGTACATGCTGCCACCGCGAGAGAAGAAAGAGTGGTGGTGAAGATGGTACAAAAAAGAAATGGTTATGGTTAGCGAGTGACGTGAGACAAGGTGATAAACAAATTTGCATTATCTAATGGTAACCTTAATGTCTCTAGCCACAGTAATCACTAAAATTATGCCTATGCACTACAGGAGAAGTGGATTGGTCTTTCACTTCATCACTACACTTATCACTATTTTTACTAGCACTAGATTGCCCGTGGTTAACTACACTTACACACTGGTCACTAACACTATACACAAACGCTGCGTTCGTCAGACCCCGCGGCTCAGGGCGCGGCGGGTGCGACGCGGCTGGCCCTGCGCCAGCGGCTGCCGGCGCGGGCGGCGCGCTGGAGTCCTGGCGTCGGCTGCGGCGCGGGCACCACCGCCGCACGGCGTACGCGGCGGCCCCGGCCACCAGCACACCCGCCACCACGTATATCGCGACGTAGTGGTGAACGTCGTGATAAGATATACCACCCTTTAGACCACTCTCTGAATTCATTTGTTTTATTTTTGCGCCTATATCATCTAGCTCCTGATCGTAACCACCCATCACTGATGCTGGCTCCGAAATCAGCGACACGAACGTCTTATTCTGGTTAAAGATGTGGTTGATGGGGTGAATGTCTATAGCTGGTATATCCGTCTGTATGGTTAATGTATTGTTCTGAAGCCTCCGAGCATAAATGGTAATGTCTTGTCCTTTCAGAACACAATCTGGACCCAACCTAATAATGCCGCTATTATTAAGATGATTGGAAAACATTTGCTCTCCACAGATGATACGTACTGGATACGAGTCGCAGCAAAAGAAAAAGTATGTATTGACCTCGCTTAGCTGAGACCACCAATCTAGACATTTGGCAGTTTTGGTTCTGCACTGCTTCGTCTCCTGGTCTTTGGAGCACATGACGTCATCATGACTCATATGAGAAATTGGTTTTTCCAAAGGACAAAGTTGTGTCTCAGTATCTAAATGAAGACAATTATTTAATTCTAAGTGTGATATGGTCATAAATGAGTCTCTTCGTAAGTTGATCGCAATGTAATCCGAAACTGGAACTAGAGTGACCATGGTTTTGCCGTTCCGTCTTGGTACAGGATAAATTTTATATACTTGGTAATGGTCTCTACTCACTAATGGTATTCTAATTTCAAAAATAAAATAGTCATTTAGCATTTTCGCTCTGACCTTGAGTAAATGGTACATTTTGGTTAATTCTGTATGCGTGTTCTCTATTGGTAAACTTAAATCGTTGGACAATCTTCCGGAAATAATATTTAATTCTTCTAGAAGCTGGTCGGGTTTCAAAAGATGTATGTTGAACTTCCCAAAGTACACCTCCGAAACAGTATCTAAAAGAACATCCTGCACATTCTTCAAATTCGACTCCAAGCTGTTAGCTGCCATAGCGCATAATAAAAATTCATTATTGTTTTCCACGTCTTTCAATTGACTCTTGACATCATTGGTAGCGTTCTTTAACTGGTTAAGGTAATGAGTAAATATTTTATATTGTTTGTCAATTGAGCCTTGCATCCTCTTCAATACATTATATTCTGCTTCTATTACGGAAGTCTGGTTTTTCCATAGAGCAGCAAGATGGTTTTGGTTTTCCCTAATTAAATCGATGTCCTGAATATACTGCTTAGCGAATTGGTCATCGAGTACACCGAACAGCGCGTGTGCAACATTACCCACAGCGTTGATAAGGCCGCGCCTGCGCCGCGCGTGCCCGCGTGGGAACTGCTGCGTCGACAGAATGTTATTGTAATGCGATAACTCTGTATAACTGTGCTGTAATTGTATTAAAATAGATTCACAATGGTTTCTGACTGACGATTCCTTGCAAATATATTCCATATGATCAATATATTTGGATAACAATTTACTGCCTTGCCAATATGGTTTTAAATCGTAGTATACAACTAGTTTCCATTCGTCCTGAACTAGTCGCATGGTTGATATTTTATCTAAATATAAACTTTGACTGTCGTTGAAGTTTATAGCGTTGTATGCACACGTGGCTGGTGAAAATAAAAAGGTAAACAACATAAGTGCCATGGTAAATAAATTAACAATTCCTCTTCTAGCTCGTCGCTTTGGTTTTGGTAAATCGTCGTTCGACTGGTGTTTCGGCTGGTTATGGTCAGTGGTTTCATGAATTTGGTTACTGTCTTCGTCGTTGGAGTGGTTAATAGGTAAAAGAGATAGTTTGACTACTGGTCGCTTCATAATGCCATTTTTGGTTTTAACAGAGACTACTCGAACTAGCCCATCTTGCCCCGGATGTAGCTGCACGATTCGACCGAGAGCCCATTTACCCGGTGGCAGGTTAGCATCGTGTATAATTACAATGCCGCCAACATTTAAATTTGGTTGTGAACGTCGCCACTTGGACCTAGCGTTCAACTGTGTGAGGTACTCCGCTCTCCATCTCTTCCACACATCTTGGTAAATCTTCTGCACTAACTGCCATCTGGTTCGTAAGTCGTGTTCTGACTCAACAATGGTCAATGTTGGTCCACTGGACAGAAAATGAGAAGGGGTCAAACAATCTAAGTCTTCGACGTCTTCACTCAGCGGGCACAGAGGTCTGGAGTTAAGGCATCCTTCTAGCTGAGCTAGAAGAGTAGAGAACTCCTCGTAGGTGAGTTTTTGTTCTCCTATTACTCGCTTCAGGTGGTATTTCAAGCTCTTCACTGCAGCCTCCCAGAGACCGCCTGCGCTTGGCCAAGATGGTGCGTTGAAGTGCCATTCTATCGACATTTCAGCTATTTCTGCATAAAACTGGGCATTCAATATGGTTTTCAAGTTAACAATCTCCTCTTGCAAAACTCTATTTGCTTTTATAAAGTTCGTCCCGTTGTCACTGTAAATGTGACCGGGCGATCCTCTCCTGGCCGCAAGTCTTCTGAGGGCTGCCAAAAATGCTGAGGCGGTGAGATCAGAGACCAACTCCAAATGTACAGCCTTGGTCGCCATACACACGAAGACGGCGACATATCCTTTGGTACATCTCACTGATCTACCCTTCGCAGACTTGACGTCAACAAAACCAGTAAAATCAACCCCCAAATGGTAAAAGGGGCGGGTCCTGTTGATTCTTGCAGGTGGTAAGTCTCCCATCAACTGGTCGTGTTTCAGGGGGTCGTGCCTTCTTCATAGCACACATCTCCGTAGCCTCTTCTTTACAGCATTGTTTCCTCCCAGGATCCAATATTCTTGACGCAGCCAAGCAAGGGTTAACCGGGGACCCCCATGAAAGGTCATCTTATGCGCGTGGTCAATAATCATGTCAGTAAGCAAATGGTTATGTGGTAAAATACACGGATGTTTCATACTATCTTCTATTTTGGCGTTGGTCAATCGCCCCCCAACCCTCAAGAGCCCCTGGTTATCAATAAATGGTTTCAATTTTAATAATTTACTCTTAGGGTTAGGTTGGTTATGGTTTTTAATATATTGTATATCTTCTAAAAATTCTACTTGTTGTATATGCCTTATAATTAAGTTTTTAGCTTTTCTTATTTCTAATATAGTTAAGTAGTTTGTTTTATTAGTATTAAATGACTTAGGTGTAAAACGTAACACCCACGCAAGCACTCTTGAAGCTCGCGTAAAATCGCTGTATCTGCTAATTATACTATCTATAACCTTGTTTTGATATTTAATTGTGTTTACATTTATATTTAATAATGGTTTTTTTAAGCTCTTCGCAGGTTGTATATAATTTATTGGTTAATTTGGACTCTTCAAACGATCTTAGCCAGTGGGGACCTATCCACCACATGGAATGGTTAATCAGCTGTTCTGTGGTAATGCCTCTACTTGCGCAGTCAGCTGGGTTGTCCTTTGTTGACACATAATGCCAGCTACTCGATGGTATAATGTCAATGACCTGCTTCACCCTATTCGCGACGAATGGTTTCCATTTACATGGGTCGCCGTTGAGCCAGCCTAACACAGCTGTCGAATCAGACCAACCGTAGATTTTGATGTTGTAATCTGATAGGCATTTACAGGTGATCTTCATGACCTTGGTAAGTAGAACCGCTGCACATAACTCTAATCTAGGTAACGATACATTTTTCTTTACAGGTACGAGACGAGACTTCGAAGCTACTAATACTACAGAAGACTGGTTGCTGGTAATATTGTTGACTCTGCAGTATACAACACAAGCGTAGGCATTTTGTGATGAATCACAAAACCCATGTAATTCAATGGTGTCGTTCTTAGAAGACTGCAACCACCTTGGTATGGTAATATGGCTAATTTTCGTGATGTCAGCCTCTATGGTTTTCCATTTTGTGTTGATGTCAGCTGGTAATTCGTCGTCCCACAGAAGATTTAAGAGCCATACTTCCTGGAAGAGTAGTTTCAACTTGGTGGTAACTGGTGAAAGCCATCCAAGCGGATCAAATATCTTCGATATATTCGAGAGTAAACTTCTTTTGGTGAGTTTACTGACTGGTTCGGAATTCAATTGAAAAGTGAAATAATCTTCGTCGGGATGCCACTTAAGTCCTAATGCCTTGGTTGATTCCTGGTATTTAAAAACATATGCTTGGTCTTCGCATGGTAACTGGTTATCTGGTAGTACATCTGGTTGATTTGACGACCACTTCCTTAGATTGAATCCACCTAACTTAAGGAGATTTATGAGGTCGGAAATCAGCCTCCTTGCAGACTGGAGGTCATGATGTCCATGGAGGAGGTCATCCATGTAGAGCCTGGTAGCCAGAACTTCTGCTGCTTCTGGGTAACGGTGACCTTCATCCTTAGCCAGACGTTTCAATGTCATCATGGCTAGGAATGGTGCGGCCTTGGTGCCGTATGTGACAGTGGTAAGTTGGTATTCTTCTAATGGTTGCTTTTCAGAGTCCCTCCACACGATCTTCTGGAGCGGCTGGTCATCATCATGGACATCTATAAATCTGAACATCTTCTCTATATCGGCTGTGAAGGCTATTTGGTACTGCCTCCACTTTAATATGAGAGTAAACAAATCCTCTTGTAAATTTGGTCCAGAGTACATAAGGTCATTCAACGAAAGTCCAGTCGAAGTTTTCGCTGAGGCATTAAAAACAACTCGCGTGGCAGTCGTCGTGGAATCCGTTCTGATTACACAATGGTGAGGTAAATAGCACTGAAGTATCGGATTACTATTACATTTCTTCATATGGTTTAAATTAATATATTCATGGATAAATTGTTTGTAGTTCTGTTCGATAATTTTATTTTTACAAAATCTGCGTTCTAATTGCCGAAATTGGGCTACGGCTTTGGTTTTAGACTCACCCAATTTTTCGGTAATCTCTGGTTTTAATGGTAACCGTACAACATAACGTCCGTCTGGTTTGCGCGTAGTATGCTGTTGATAATGATGAAGGCAATGGTTATCTTCATCCGTAATATTTACAGAGTTGTCTGAGATATCTTCAATCTCCCAGAACCGCTGTATATCCTGCAAGTCGACCATGACGACGTTGCAATATGTTTGGTTTGGTTTTATGGTACCACTAAGAATCCAACCGAGCTTGGTATTTTGCGCGATTGGTAGTGATGTGCCATTACGAATTAAACCTGGTAAAATAATTAATTCGTAAACTTCAACGCTTAAAATTAAATCTATTGGTCTACTTTTATAAAACTCTGGATCTGCGAGTGGTAACTTTTGTAAATACGGCCAAGCTGGTTTTTCTAATGTTTCGTGTGGTAAATTCCCGACGACATGCTTCATCACATAGGCTTCCGTTTTAAATGTGAAATTATTATGAAGAGATGACACTGAAAGCTGTGCGACTCCCTTACTATTGTTGGCTTTTGCGCCTACTCCGACCACCACACAGTGGCGCTTAATCCTGGGTAGGCCTAAAAGTTGAGCGGCATTCTCTGTAATGAGAGATGACTCCGCGCACGGGTCTATGAGGGCTCGCATGGTATGGTGACAGCCATCCATAGACATAATATTAACTTTAGCTGTTGCTAATAATTTGGGCATGGTTTCTTGTGGGGCATTGGTAACGCATATATTGGATCTTCTAGGAGAATTTTCGATCTCGGTATTTCTAGAAGTAGATGGTGCAAAAGTGACAAGAGCATTATGCAGAAGAGTATTATGCTGCTGGTTACAAAAACGGCAAGTTTTTTCCGAAGAACATTCCTTGTCATAATGGTTAATTAAACAGTTTTTACATAATTTGTTGGATTCAATGACCTTAAGTCGATTCAGCGGTGCGGATTCTAGAAATTGTTTGCATTTAAACAATTCATGGCAACACGTTTTACAGAGTATGCATTTCCGTTGTGGCGCAATATGTACTGGTTTCGTATTGACGTGGTTTATTACAGCTGGTCTTGGTTTAAAATTTCTGTTCATAAAATTATGTAAATGGTTATTGGTATGCTTTTCAGCCCATGGTTTTTGGTATTGGTTTTGGTGTACCTGGGATGAATTTGATTTGTTGAAGTCCTGCTTACGACGAGAGCTTTCTAACGAAGTAAATTTAATTTCTAAAAATTTCAAAAAATCTAACAAAGTAGGCAATTCTTTTGGATTCTTAAGCGACACAATGTAATCATTATGGGTTTCAGTATCTAACTTTTGGCACAAAATATAGACGATCAATGGGTCCCAGTTGGAAATGTCGATGCCCATTGCTTTTATAGAGTTAAGACACTCGTTGGTGGTGTCATGTAACCTTTTGATGACCGCTGCAGATTGATGTTGAATCGTAGGCATGGTTAGTAACAATTGTATGTGAGAATTAAATATTAACCTAGTATTATGGTAACGTTGGTTTAATATGTCCCAGCATACTTCGTAGTTTTCAGAATTGATGCGTAAATGGTGAACTAATTTTTCAGCCTCGCCACGGAGCTTACTTTTCAAGAATTGCATTTTCTGCGCATTTGGTAAAGATTTATTATGGTGAATTGTTTCGGAGAATAAATCTTTAAAACATATCCAATCTTGGTAGTTTCCGCTGAAGGTGGGAATGTCCATTTGTGGGGTTGAACGTTCCCTGTAAGATGACGACCACATCTGTCTGTTCACTGCCTTCTTCATGGTGTTGTATTTCTTCTCCATCTCAGCGAATGCTGTCTCATACTCTTCGTTGTCGAGCAGCCCTTCGCTGTCGATGTCCCAGTGAAGAGAATCGATGACCGACCATCTTGATTGGATAGTTCGTAAAATATCTTCGAACTCCCAGCGGTCGGAGCAGCTTTCAAGGTCGACAGCCTCTATGGTACGGGATAGCGCCTTGAAGTTGCTCTTCTGCTTTCGCAGCATTTCTTCGACCCTACTGGAGTTGCCCTGGTTCGATAGCTTTGGTGCAGGGAAGCTAAAAGAGGGACCCTCCTGAGCGGGAGAGAAAATATCGCGCCTATCTGAGCCCTGCGATAATGGTGTAGCAGGTCTCAGTAATGGTTTGCTGGGATCGCTGGTTACGTAATTAGAAATCATATTCCTAACTTCCTGGTAAAAATCTTTCGTCCGCTGGTAATGGTTTTCCGCGAAGTAGCGATGGTTAGGGTCTTCAAACTCAGCACAAAGCCTAGTATGGTTGGTCTGGAATTCACTCCAGTACGAGTCTAAAGCGTTGAGACGTTTTTCAATATAGGCGGGTGTCTTTCGTTCTGGCCCGTCCTTCTTGAAATTAACACACTGCGTGTTAATCGCGGACATAATCTGGTTTTGGGTGGTTAATAGAGCCTCCATGGTTACGGGTCAAAAGAGAGTGGTAAAGAGTGGTGAGTGATAAAAAGGAAAGATCTTACTTGAAGACTGGTACGTGGTGACCTGGTGTGTCCTCAGCAGTCTCCCCGTTGGTAGTCGCTGGTAGTATCGCCGATCTGGTGAACTGGTTACACTCCACACACAAGCACTTTGGTCAACACTAATTTGGTTCACTACACACGCGACGAATTTTGGTTAAAATGGTTAACTAATGGTACTGGTTAATAGAACGATGGATCACAATGTTTTTGTGTCCTCGAAATGGTTAAAAAAATTCTGGTCACTGGTTAACAAAAGGCCGAAGGACCACATGGTCCTTGGAATGGTTAAAAAAAAAAAATTTGTCACTGGTTAACAAAAGGCCGAAGGACCACAATGTCCTTGGAATGGTTAAAAAAAAAAAAAATTTGTCACTGGTTAACAAAAGGCCGAAGGACCACAATGTCCTTGGAATGGTTAAAAAAAAAAAATTTGTCACTGGTTAACAAAAGGCCGAAGGACCACAATGTACGGTGGTTTGGTTCCGTACAGAGTAAAACACAAGTTAGGCTCAAATGGTATATTGAAACCTTAACTTATGCTATATGGTAAAATGGTAAAATGTTGGTATGGTAATGAGCACGCGAATCGATCGGCGGCTTGTCGCGAACTGGTTACAATATTACTTAGGAAATAACGCGAGGCGACGTAAACGCTGATACGCGAAACGTGATGTACAGTCGACATGCTGTTGACCGTACATGCTGCCACCGCGAGAGAAGAAAGAGTGGTGGTGAAGATGGTACAAAAAAGAAATGGTTATGGTTAGCGAGTGACGTGAGACAAGGTGATAAACAAATTTGCATTATCTAATGGTAACCTTAATGTCTCTAGCCACAGTAATCACTAAAATTATGCCTATGCACTACAGGAGAAGTGGATTGGTCTTTCACTTCATCACTACACTTATCACTATTTTTACTAGCACTAGATTGCCCGTGGTTAACTACACTTACACACTGGTCACTAACACTATACACAAACGCTGCGTTCGTCAGACCCCGCGGCTCAGGGCGCGGCGGGTGCGACGCGGCTGGCCCTGCGCCAGCGGCTGCCGGCGCGGGCGGCGCGCTGGAGTCCTGGCGTCGGCTGCGGCGCGGGCACCACCGCCGCACGGCGTACGCGGCGGCCCCGGCCACCAGCACACCCGCCACCACGTATATCGCGACGTAGTGGTGAACGTCGTGATAAGATATACCACCCTTTAGACCACTCTCTGAATTCATTTGTTTTATTTTTGCGCCTATATCATCTAGCTCCTGATCGTAACCACCCATCACTGATGCTGGCTCCGAAATCAGCGACACGAACGTCTTATTCTGGTTAAAGATGTGGTTGATGGGGTGAATGTCTATAGCTGGTATATCCGTCTGTATGGTTAATGTATTGTTCTGAAGCCTCCGAGCATAAATGGTAATGTCTTGTCCTTTCAGAACACAATCTGGACCCAACCTAATAATGCCGCTATTATTAAGATGATTGGAAAACATTTGCTCTCCACAGATGATACGTACTGGATACGAGTCGCAGCAAAAGAAAAAGTATGTATTGACCTCGCTTAGCTGAGACCACCAATCTAGACATTTGGCAGTTTTGGTTCTGCACTGCTTCGTCTCCTGGTCTTTGGAGCACATGACGTCATCATGACTCATATGAGAAATTGGTTTTTCCAAAGGACAAAGTTGTGTCTCAGTATCTAAATGAAGACAATTATTTAATTCTAAGTGTGATATGGTCATAAATGAGTCTCTTCGTAAGTTGATCGCAATGTAATCCGAAACTGGAACTAGAGTGACCATGGTTTTGCCGTTCCGTCTTGGTACAGGATAAATTTTATATACTTGGTAATGGTCTCTACTCACTAATGGTATTCTAATTTCAAAAATAAAATAGTCATTTAGCATTTTCGCTCTGACCTTGAGTAAATGGTACATTTTGGTTAATTCTGTATGCGTGTTCTCTATTGGTAAACTTAAATCGTTGGACAATCTTCCGGAAATAATATTTAATTCTTCTAGAAGCTGGTCGGGTTTCAAAAGATGTATGTTGAACTTCCCAAAGTACACCTCCGAAACAGTATCTAAAAGAACATCCTGCACATTCTTCAAATTCGACTCCAAGCTGTTAGCTGCCATAGCGCATAATAAAAATTCATTATTGTTTTCCACGTCTTTCAATTGACTCTTGACATCATTGGTAGCGTTCTTTAACTGGTTAAGGTAATGAGTAAATATTTTATATTGTTTGTCAATTGAGCCTTGCATCCTCTTCAATACATTATATTCTGCTTCTATTACGGAAGTCTGGTTTTTCCATAGAGCAGCAAGATGGTTTTGGTTTTCCCTAATTAAATCGATGTCCTGAATATACTGCTTAGCGAATTGGTCATCGAGTACACCGAACAGCGCGTGTGCAACATTACCCACAGCGTTGATAAGGCCGCGCCTGCGCCGCGCGTGCCCGCGTGGGAACTGCTGCGTCGACAGAATGTTATTGTAATGCGATAACTCTGTATAACTGTGCTGTAATTGTATTAAAATAGATTCACAATGGTTTCTGACTGACGATTCCTTGCAAATATATTCCATATGATCAATATATTTGGATAACAATTTACTGCCTTGCCAATATGGTTTTAAATCGTAGTATACAACTAGTTTCCATTCGTCCTGAACTAGTCGCATGGTTGATATTTTATCTAAATATAAACTTTGACTGTCGTTGAAGTTTATAGCGTTGTATGCACACGTGGCTGGTGAAAATAAAAAGGTAAACAACATAAGTGCCATGGTAAATAAATTAACAATTCCTCTTCTAGCTCGTCGCTTTGGTTTTGGTAAATCGTCGTTCGACTGGTGTTTCGGCTGGTTATGGTCAGTGGTTTCATGAATTTGGTTACTGTCTTCGTCGTTGGAGTGGTTAATAGGTAAAAGAGATAGTTTGACTACTGGTCGCTTCATAATGCCATTTTTGGTTTTAACAGAGACTACTCGAACTAGCCCATCTTGCCCCGGATGTAGCTGCACGATTCGACCGAGAGCCCATTTACCCGGTGGCAGGTTAGCATCGTGTATAATTACAATGCCGCCAACATTTAAATTTGGTTGTGAACGTCGCCACTTGGACCTAGCGTTCAACTGTGTGAGGTACTCCGCTCTCCATCTCTTCCACACATCTTGGTAAATCTTCTGCACTAACTGCCATCTGGTTCGTAAGTCGTGTTCTGACTCAACAATGGTCAATGTTGGTCCACTGGACAGAAAATGAGAAGGGGTCAAACAATCTAAGTCTTCGACGTCTTCACTCAGCGGGCACAGAGGTCTGGAGTTAAGGCATCCTTCTAGCTGAGCTAGAAGAGTAGAGAACTCCTCGTAGGTGAGTTTTTGTTCTCCTATTACT
This sequence comes from Leptidea sinapis, assembly GCF_905404315.1. Lineage (NCBI taxonomy): Eukaryota > Metazoa > Arthropoda > Insecta > Lepidoptera > Pieridae > Leptidea > Leptidea sinapis. Next base: position 507,101 of record NC_066285.1, on the reverse strand, counting down.
CGCTTCAGGTGGTATTTCAAGCTCTTCACTGCAGCCTCCCAGAGACCGCCTGCGCTTGGCCAAGATGGTGCGTTGAAGTGCCATTCTATCGACATTTCAGCTATTTCTGCATAAAACTGGGCATTCAATATGGTTTTCAAGTTAACAATCTCCTCTTGCAAAACTCTATTTGCTTTTATAAAGTTCGTCCCGTTGTCACTGTAAATGTGACCGGGCGATCCTCTCCTGGCCGCAAGTCTTCTGAGGGCTGCCAAAAATGCTGAGGCGGTGAGATCAGAGACCAACTCCAAATGTACAGCCTTGGTCGCCATACACACGAAGACGGCGACATATCCTTTGGTACATCTCACTGATCTACCCTTCGCAGACTTGACGTCAACAAAACCAGTAAAATCAACCCCCAAATGGTAAAAGGGGCGGGTCCTGTTGATTCTTGCAGGTGGTAAGTCTCCCATCAACTGGTCGTGTTTCAGGGGGTCGTGCCTTCTACATAGCACACATCTCCGTAGCCTCTTCTTTACAGCATTGTTTCCTCCCAGGATCCAATATTCTTGACGCAGCCAAGCAAGGGTTAACCGGGGACCCCCATGAAAGGTCATCTTATGCGATGTGGTCAATAATCATGTCAGTAAGCAAATGGTTATGTGGTAAAATACACGGATGTTTCATACTATCTTCTATTTTGGCGTTGGTCAATCGCCCCCCAACCCTCAAGAGCCCCTGGTTATCAATAAATGGTTTCAATTTTAATAATTTACTCTTAGGGTTAGGTTGGTTATGGTTTTTAATATATTGTATATCTTCTAAAAATTCTACTTGTTGTATATGCCTTATAATTAAGTTTTTAGCTTTTCTTATTTCTAATATAGTTAAGTAGTTTGTTTTATTAGTATTAAATGACTTAGGTGTAAAACGTAACACCCACGCAAGCACTCTTGAAGCTCGCGTAAAATCGCTGTATCTGCTAATTATACTATCTATAACCTTGTTTTGATATTTAATTGTGTTTACATTTATATTTAATAATGGTTTTTTAAGCTCTTCGCAGGTTGTATATAATTTATTGGTTAATTTGGACTCTTCAAACGATCTTAGCCAGTGGGGACCTATCCACCACATGGAATGGTTAATCAGCTGTTCTGTGGTAATGCCTCTACTTGCGCAGTCAGCTGGGTTGTCCTTTGTTGACACATAATGCCAGCTACTCGATGGTATAATGTCAATGACCTGCTTCACCCTATTCGCGACGAATGGTTTCCATTTACATGGGTCGCCGTTGAGCCAGCCTAACACAGCTGTCGAATCAGACCAACCGTAGATTTTGATGTTGTAATCTGATAGGCATTTACAGGTGATCTTCATGACCTTGGTAAGTAGAACCGCTGCACATAACTCTAATCTAGGTAACGATACATTTTTCTTTACAGGTACGAGACGAGACTTCGAAGCTACTAATACTACAGAAGACTGGTTGCTGGTAATATTGTTGACTCTGCAGTATACAACACAAGCGTAGGCATTTTGTGATGAATCACAAAACCCATGTAATTCAATGGTGTCGTTCTTAGAAGACTGCAACCACCTTGGTATGGTAATATGGCTAATTTTCGTGATGTCAGCCTCTATGGTTTTCCATTTTGTGTTGATGTCAGCTGGTAATTCGTCGTCCCACAGAAGATTTAAGAGCCATACTTCCTGGAAGAGTAGTTTCAACTTGGTGGTAACTGGTGAAAGCCATCCAAGCGGATCAAATATCTTCGATATATTCGAGAGTAAACTTCTTTTGGTGAGTTTACTGACTGGTTCGGAATTCAATTGAAAAGTGAAATAATCTTCGTCGGGATGCCACTTAAGTCCTAATGCCTTGGTTGATTCCTGGTATTTAAAAACATATGCTTGGTCTTCGCATGGTAACTGGTTATCTGGTAGTACATCTGGTTGATTTGACGACCACTTCCTTAGATTGAATCCACCTAACTTAAGGAGATTTATGAGGTCGGAAATCAGCCTCCTTGCAGACTGGAGGTCATGATGTCCATGGAGGAGGTCATCCATGTAGAGCCTGGTAGCCAGAACTTCTGCTGCTTCTGGGTAACGGTGACCTTCATCCTTAGCCAGACGTTTCAATGTCATCATGGCTAGGAATGGTGCGGCCTTGGTGCCGTATGTGACAGTGGTAAGTTGGTATTCTTCTAATGGTTGCTTTTCAGAGTCCCTCCACACGATCTTCTGGAGCGGCTGGTCATCATCATGGACATCTATAAATCTGAACATCTTCTCTATATCGGCTGTGAAGGCTATTTGGTACTGCCTCCACTTTAATATGAGAGTAAACAAATCCTCTTGTAAATTTGGTCCAGAGTACATAAGGTCATTCAACGAAAGTCCAGTCGAAGTTTTCGCTGAGGCATTAAAAACAACTCGCGTGGCAGTCGTCGTGGAATCCGTTCTGATTACACAATGGTGAGGTAAATAGCACTGAAGTATCGGATTACTATTACATTTCTTCATATGGTTTAAATTAATATATTCATGGATAAATTGTTTGTAGTTCTGTTCGATAATTTTATTTTTACAAAATCTGCGTTCTAATTGCCGAAATTGGGCTACGGCTTTGGTTTTAGACTCACCCAATTTTTCGGTAATCTCTGGTTTTAATGGTAACCGTACAACATAACGTCCGTCTGGTTTGCGCGTAGTATGCTGTTGATAATGATGAAGGCAATGGTTATCTTCATCCGTAATATTTACAGAGTTGTCTGAGATATCTTCAATCTCCCAGAACCGCTGTATATCCTGCAAGTCGACCATGACGACGTTGCAATATGTTTGGTTTGGTTTTATGGTACCACTAAGAATCCAACCGAGCTTGGTATTTTGCGCGATTGGTAGTGATGTGCCATTACGAATTAAACCTGGTAAAATAATTAATTCGTAAACTTCAACGCTTAAAATTAAATCTATTGGTCTACTTTTATAAAACTCTGGATCTGCGAGTGGTAACTTTTGTAAATACGGCCAAGCTGGTTTTTCTAATGTTTCGTGTGGTAAATTCCCGACGACATGCTTCATCACATAGGCTTCCGTTTTAAATGTGAAATTATTATGAAGAGATGACACTGAAAGCTGTGCGACTCCCTTACTATTGTTGGCTTTTGCGCCTACTCCGACCACCACACAGTGGCGCTTAATCCTGGGTAGGCCTAAAAGTTGAGCGGCATTCTCTGTAATGAGAGATGACTCCGCGCACGGGTCTATGAGGGCTCGCATGGTATGGTGACAGCCATCCATAGACATAATATTAACTTTAGCTGTTGCTAATAATTTGGGCATGGTTTCTTGTGGGGCATTGGTAACGCATATATTGGATCTTCTAGGAGAATTTTCGATCTCGGTATTTCTAGAAGTAGATGGTGCAAAAGTGACAAGAGCATTATGCAGAAGAGTATTATGCTGCTGGTTACAAAAACGGCAAGTTTTTTCCGAAGAACATTCCTTGTCATAATGGTTAATTAAACAGTTTTTACATAATTTGTTGGATTCAATGACCTTAAGTCGATTCAGCGGTGCGGATTCTAGAAATTGTTTGCATTTAAACAATTCATGGCAACACGTTTTACAGAGTATGCATTTCCGTTGTGGCGCAATATGTACTGGTTTCGTATTGACGTGGTTTATTACAGCTGGTCTTGGTTTAAAATTTCTGTTCATAAAATTATGTAAATGGTTATTGGTATGCTTTTCAGCCCATGGTTTTTGGTATTGGTTTTGGTGTACCTGGGATGAATTTGATTTGTTGAAGTCCTGCTTACGACGAGAGCTTTCTAACGAAGTAAATTTAATTTCTAAAAATTTCAAAAAATCTAACAAAGTAGGCAATTCTTTTGGATTCTTAAGCGACACAATGTAATCATTATGGGTTTCAGTATCTAACTTTTGGCACAAAATATAGACGATCAATGGGTCCCAGTTGGAAATGTCGATGCCCATTGCTTTTATAGAGTTAAGACACTCGTTGGTGGTGTCATGTAACCTTTTGATGACCGCTGCAGATTGATGTTGAATCGTAGGCATGGTTAGTAACAATTGTATGTGAGAATTAAATATTAACCTAGTATTATGGTAACGTTGGTTTAATATGTCCCAGCATACTTCGTAGTTTTCAGAATTGATGCGTAAATGGTGAACTAATTTTTCAGCCTCGCCACGGAGCTTACTTTTCAAGAATTGCATTTTCTGCGCATTTGGTAAAGATTTATTATGGTGAATTGTTTCGGAGAATAAATCTTTAAAACATATCCAATCTTGGTAGTTTCCGCTGAAGGTGGGAATGTCCATTTGTGGGGTTGAACGTTCCCTGTAAGATGACGACCACATCTGTCTGTTCACTGCCTTCTTCATGGTGTTGTATTTCTTCTCCATCTCAGCGAATGCTGTCTCATACTCTTCGTTGTCGAGCAGCCCTTCGCTGTCGATGTCCCAGTGAAGAGAATCGATGACCGACCATCTTGATTGGATAGTTCGTAAAATATCTTCGAACTCCCAGCGGTCGGAGCAGCTTTCAAGGTCGACAGCCTCTATGGTACGGGATAGCGCCTTGAAGTTGCTCTTCTGCTTTCGCAGCATTTCTTCGACCCTACTGGAGTTGCCCTGGTTCGATAGCTTTGGTGCAGGGAAGCTAAAAGAGGGACCCTCCTGAGCGGGAGAGAAAATATCGCGCCTATCTGAGCCCTGCGATAATGGTGTAGCAGGTCTCAGTAATGGTTTGCTGGGATCGCTGGTTACGTAATTAGAAATCATATTCCTAACTTCCTGGTAAAAATCTTTCGTCCGCTGGTAATGGTTTTCCGCGAAGTAGCGATGGTTAGGGTCTTCAAACTCAGCACAAAGCCTAGTATGGTTGGTCTGGAATTCACTCCAGTACGAGTCTAAAGCGTTGAGACGTTTTTCAATATAGGCGGGTGTCTTTCGTTCTGGCCCGTCCTTCTTGAAATTAACACACTGCGTGTTAATCGCGGACATAATCTGGTTTTGGGTGGTTAATAGAGCCTCCATGGTTACGGGTCAAAAGAGAGTGGTAAAGAGTGGTGAGTGATAAAAAGGAAAGATCTTACTTGAAGACTGGTACGTGGTGACCTGGTGTGTCCTCAGCAGTCTCCCCGTTGGTAGTCGCTGGTAGTATCGCCGATCTGGTGAACTGGTTACACTCCACACACAAGCACTTTGGTCAACACTAATTTGGTTCACTACACACGCGACGAATTTTGGTTAAAATGGTTAACTAATGGTACTGGTTAATAGAACGATGGATCACAATGTTTTTGTGTCCTCGAAATGGTTAAAAAAATTCTGGTCACTGGTTAACAAAAGGCCGAAGGACCACATGGTCCTTGGAATGGTTAAAAAAAAAAAATTTGTCACTGGTTAACAAAAGGCCGAAGGACCACAATGTCCTTGGAATGGTTAAAAAAAAAAAAAATTTGTCACTGGTTAACAAAAGGCCGAAGGACCACAATGTCCTTGGAATGGTTAAAAAAAAAAAATTTGTCACTGGTTAACAAAAGGCCGAAGGACCACAATGTACGGTGGTTTGGTTCCGTACAGAGTAAAACACAAGTTAGGCTCAAATGGTATATTGAAACCTTAACTTATGCTATATGGTAAAATGGTAAAATGTTGGTATGGTAATGAGCACGCGAATCGATCGGCGGCTTGTCGCGAACTGGTTACAATATTACTTAGGAAATAACGCGAGGCGACGTAAACGCTGATACGCGAAACGTGATGTACAGTCGACATGCTGTTGACCGTACAGTACACGTCGTGATCACAAATCGGATCGACGCCCGGTGCTTGAGAGGAGCGTGAACGTCTCGCACGCGTGAAATGCGCGACGCGTTCCGGCTTGCGGGCCCTCACGTTAAAAATCTTAACAGAGGGAAACCGTCGAAGCCCAGTCGGCGTCTTGGTGCGCGAAAAAAATTTTCACGATCGCTTTCAACGTGACGAGGATCGCCGCAGCGTATGATACCATAGAAAGAGTGAAGAGAGAAATTATGAGAAACGAAATTTTAAACGAAAAAAAACCATTCAAATCATCAAATCAAATATAATAATAATAATAATAATAATAATAATAATAATAATAAAATTTATTGCCTTGAACTTAATTTAAGTATACAATATCAGCTTATTACAAAACATACATTAAGACAAAAGGGAGTAGGCTCAGCTTATGCTGCCTGAAATAATATTTTCATGCAGCGCTGGTTTTCAGCCATTCCCATCTCCCTAAGATGTAAGGTGGGATACATAGTAAAGAGGGCAAACTAATAACGATAACAATGCAGATCTAAACTTTTTCTAAATGTATCAACCTCTGTATAAATTATGAGTGTGTTTGTGAGTGTGTGTGTTGTATAAATATATGAGTGTGTGTGTTGTATAAATATATGAGTGTGTGTCAATGTGTCAGTTTAAATGTAATATGAAACGAGTTGCAAATATTATGGTTTAATCATGAAAAATATTTATATAAGGGAAGTTCTTTCCATACACAATAATTAAAATTTTCAGCTTCCTGTTGTTTTTTTAACAATGCCATTTTATATTTACCCTTAAACTGATTTATATTTTTTATCATTCTAAGAGGTGGTGGCAAATCATTCCAAATACGGGAAGCCATGAATTTGAAACTGGATCTATATCTTGTTGTTTTGTAGTATGGTATATTTAATAAGTTTTGAGAGGCAAAACGTGTACATTTTAAATTAGAACTTCGGCTCCAGGACAATTTTTCAAATAAATATTCAGGGCGCTTGCTATAGATAATTCTCTTTATACTACAGGCATAATGCAATTCTCTCCTAGCTTTCATATTAAGTATTCGTTTGTTGTTTAAATATGGAGTTATATAGCCTCTGTTTGGAACATGAAAGGAGAATCGAATACATGCATTTTGTACCCGCTGCACTGCTCTCTCCAATTTATAACTAAGTCTGGGACCATATGTTGTACTGCAGTGGTTGAATTGGGAGAGGACAAGTGACTCAGTCAATGAATTACGTAGTTCCTCTTTTAGGTATGGCCTTATTTTATATAGTGTTTTTAGTTTATAGAAAGCAGTTCTTATTTTATTGTTAACATGTTCCATAAATTTTTGCTCGCCGTCTAATACCAGGCCCAAATTACGTGCAGTTTTGACATATTCTACTGGTATATCATTTATTTTTACTTTTTCGTTGCAGTTACATGTATATTTAATTTGGTTTTTTGTTCCAAGGGCCAACATCTGTGATCTGTGATATCATCCGCATAGGGAAACTCGAAAACGCTCGATCGACACAGCGCGGTGAGTCTGTCTCATTTTTTATATTGTAAAAAAGAACATTTAAAACAACGCGCGACACAAACACAGACATACAGCTGCCCCGAGAGTACCGTATTGTTATATCATCGTTATCATTGCGCGCATTCACAAACTTACTCAATTATAAATATATATTAAATAAAATATGAATGACGATGACGACAACGAGAATAATAAAACAGCAGCAGTTGTTCTGGTGGGGTGTTGTGCGTTTGTATTTTGTCGCGTGCGTTTTTCACACTTTTTACAAGAAAAAACTTGAGCGGCGTTGAATTCGGCGTCGTGAACCGTTCGCTACGGACTCGACTCTCGACGCCGACTGCCGTATGTGTGGTGCACGCGAACGATATGAACGTATAAACACTGATATGTGAATAAAGTGATTTTGATTTGACTTTACTATTTATTTATTAAATAATATTAAATATGCATTGCGGCTTCGAAGAAAAAAATCGATCTTTTAATTTTTTTTTTTAAACTTTTTTAATAACGAGTACGATCATTTTCAGTTATAAACGCGCGACATGTACATTTCATTTTCCCTCCGAAACCAAATAAAAAACCTCCGAAAAAAAATATATTTCAAATCAAATCAAAATTCTTTCTTACTTACTTACCTATTTACTTACTTACTTGCTTGCTTACTTACTTACTTACTTACTCACATTCGTTTTTCGCGATTTTCAGCAAAACGGTAGGTAAGTTTTATCATAAAAGTATCTCGGACAAAAATTGTAGATCGTAAAATTATCCATTAAAAATGTATCAATACTTAGTATTACATTCAAAAAGTTAGTTTCCACGCCACCTATGAGAAAAAAATGTATCGGTACATTTTTTATAGATAATTTTATGATCTACACTTTTTGTCTGAGGTATTTTTATGATAAATTAATAATTTAATTTGTTTAATTAAAAAAAAAAAAAACGGACAGAACATGCAATTATTAGGGGACACGAATATTGGTCAAAAACTATAATGTTCTGGTGTACAAGGAACAAGAGAAGGATGGGAGGTGGGCCCACAAGAAGATCTATTGATGGAATAAAGGCCACAGCGGGAAGTACCGCCTCGGAGTGTGGCGTTCTTTTACAGCGCGGTTTTAAATGAAATTTCTTCCACGTACTACCAAGCTGTGGAATGAGCTTCCTTGTGCGGTGTTCCCAGGGCGGTACGACATGGGTACCTTTAAAAAATGCGCGCACAAAAGCGCACAAAGCACGCGCACCTTAAAGGCCGGCAACGCTCCTGTGATTCCTCTGTTGCTGCAAGAGAATAAGGGCGGCGCTGATCACTTAACATCAGGTGACGAGTACGGTCGTTTGTCCTCCTCTACCATAAATAGTAAATTTTCAATTTTGGAAATGGACAGAGAAAAATGGTTACAGTTGGAAGCCATTGTTGAAAAAGGGACACAGACGGATTTCGAGGCAGAAGATTAGTTTAAGCATCAGTGAATGTCTTAATATTATTCTAATATTAGCTTAAGGCATAATTATCATTATTATTATCTTTATATATATAATTCTTCTGTATGTGTGTTGACAGTGAACTCCATATATAATTCTCCTGCTCATGTGTATGTTAGTGAACAGATTCTTACAGCTGGACCGATTTTTTAAATTTAAGACGTGTGTATAGTACAACGTCTGTCTTGTCCGCTAATCTTATATATAAAATTCTCGTGTCACAATGTTAGTTACCTTACTCCTCCGAAACAGCTTTACTGATTTTTACCAAATTTTATATGCATATACATTAGGTCTGAGAATCGGCTAATATCTATTTTTCACCACAAACATTTTTTTAAATTTGTGTTAATATCTTGTTAATTTGACGACTCATATAGCCCAGTGGTTAGTCTTATATTAAAAGTTACAACGTCACAAAGTTAAAACAAGAATAATTGTTATAAATTCTTAATTTAGCTTAATTCATCAAGCGACGAATTATCTATATATAATATAGTTCCTGTTCCTGTGCATTAGATTATAGTTTTGTTTTTGTCAATTCGCAATTCGGTCCTCCATTCAAGTAAGTGAGATATCCGTCCGGGCAGACCGGCAGGGAGCGCAGCGCTCCTCGCGCTCGGCGGTACTCGTTATTGGAGAAAACAAGTAAGTGAGATATCCGTCCGGGGAGACCGGCAGGGAGCGCCGCGCTCCTCGCGGAGGATTGAGGAATCGACCATACCCGCTATTGGGGCCGACCGTACTCGCTTTTGGGGCCGATCGTACTCGATTTTGGAATTTGCGCAGCGCGCCCACGGCGATGTACACTTATTATCACAACACTCAACTCGACATAATAACCTGAAAATGATCGTACTCGTTATCATTAGAGTAGTCGCCGTGTACAACAACCACGTCTTTCAACTATAATAAATAATAATATATTGTTAAATTTTATAATCATGAGAAATCGCGTGACGCGTCCGTTACGACGAAATATCATGATAATATTATATTATTATGTTATTATAATATTATGTTGGCTGTTGTTCGTTTGCACACACACAACTCTGCTCGGCAACGATGCGTCCTCGGACGAATCACCTGGCGTAGGGCTGAGTCTCAACAGATCGCAGCACGACGCTGCTCTACCGAGCACAACACCCCGCCAGGAACGTAAGTCGTCTACAGACTATTCCGAGCCCCGACATCGAACTGAGGTAAATTCGAAACTTCGACGCCGTGGTGCACGTGTTAATACCGCTCGCACCGTTCGTCGCGTTCCAAATGGGCTTCGACGTCGCGTCTTACGAATAAAACGCGACTAGTAAAGTCACATTGTTTAGAGCCTCCCGACAATCGAGGCTCCACAGTGAGTATATCCTTGCCGGATTCGGCTAGGCTGGCTTCGGCCTTAGAGGCGTTCAGGCATAATCCCGCGGATGGTAGCTTTGCACCACCGGCCGCTCGGCCGAGTGCATGAACCAAATGTCCGAAACTGCGGTTCCTCTCGTACTGAGCACTGTGAGTACTGTACTCCGCCGTCTAATTAGGTCTATGGACTTAGACGTCCTAAGTCCCACCTCTCCAACACACTACCCGGATAACGTAGCACACTTTCCCGATATTTTAGACATCGCCTTGGTCAAGGGTGTCGCTCTTAATTTAAGGGCGATTGAACCACTCGATGACCTGGGCTCCGACCATCGTCCAGTCTCCCTCAAGCTCGGGCCCCATGCCCCCACCCCTACCACCACTCACCCTAAAACCCTCACCAACTGGGAGGGTTATAGGGAGTCTTTTGCATCAACTTTTGATGCCCCCAATTCACCATATGCAATCTCGTCCAACTATTTCGATAGTACGGATAAGATTGACATCACGGTAAAAGCACTTACTCAAACAGTGCAGTCCGCTCTCCATGACAACGAGCGGGTGGTTAAGGTTAACATCCATAAGCTCCCGCTTGATGTCATGAACCTCATTAGAACCAAGAATGCAGCTCTCAGAAGAGCCGCCAAGTACTTCCTCCAGAGCCAAGTTAGGTTACGTCTCTCCGAATTGAGGAATTCCAATTGGGATTCACTCATGGAGAACATTTCCCCTTCACATCAGGCGTATTACAAAGTGGCGAAAGCCCTTCGTTCTGACGCAATATTCTACACTCCGCCTTTGATACGCCCCGACGGCAGTACAGCTTTCGAGGACAGGGATAAAGCGGACCACTGCTTCTTTCCAACCGCTTGGAAAGAGGCCATAGTTATAGGAATTCCTAAACCAGGGAAACCCCTCAATATCCGCTCCAACCATCGCCCCATCAGCCTCCTCAAGGCTATGGGGAAAGTCTTTGAACGGGTTATTCTGTTCCGTATGAGAAAGCATCTCTTTCCAACGGACGCCCTCCCTTAATAATACGTCAACAATTCGGCTTTTGTGCTAAACACTCTTGTCCTCAACAAGTCCACCGCATTGTAGAGTACATCTACAGCGGGTTCTATCCCAAACGTAAAAAGACAATCGCAGTCTTCTTCGACGTCGCCAAGGCTTTTGACGAAGTCTGGCACGAAGGCCTAATATATAAACTCCACGCTCTAGGCCTCCCATCCCGATTAGTCCGCATAGTGGCTTCTTATCTTCACAAACGTACCTTTCGTTTCAGACACGAAGGTGTCCTCTCCTCCCCTCGCCTGCTCACGGCTGGGGTACCACAGGGCTCAGTGCTCTCACCACTTCTATACATATCGTATACCAACGATATTCCCATCCCTAGAAATGGAGTCCAACTCTCTCTCTTCGCTGACGATACCGCTCTCTACGTCCAGTCCTATCAGATATCTACAGTCCTCTCCAGGCTCCAACGCTCAGTTAATGAGCTAGGTGACTGGTTTAGGAAATGGCGTATTGAGGTCAACCCGGATAAAAGCTCCGCAGTCCGTTTTGATTTTAAGCGCAGACGCTTCTGCCGGGATCGACTCATTCATCTATTAGGCTCCCCTATCCCCTTCAGGTCCACAGCCAAGTACTTGGGTGTGACCCTCGACTCCCAACTCACCTTCAGGCCTCATGTCCAGAAGGTGACCGGAACCGCCCGCTTTTATCTGTACCACCTAAACAGTATGTAAGGTAGGCACAGTAAAATGTCTTTTAGGAACAAGCGAACACTCTTCAAGGTTTGCTAGGGTTATGACTTACGCCGCTCCAGTTTTCGCTCATGCGAAACCCAATATTATAGATAAACTCCAAACAGTCCAATCCATTTTCTGCCGTAAGGTTGTCAATGCCCACTGGTGCGTTAGAAACGCAGACCTTCACCGGGACTTAGAACTCCCCACCATCCAACAACACCTAAAGTGCTTGTCTGAAACTTTGTTTAAGTCCTCAGACAATCACCCAAATCCCCTGATTAAGGAGGCAGCGGATTATACCGCCCCCCCTCCTTCACGTTATCAAGTCAGGAGGCCCAGACACGCCCTCTCCGATCCCCCTAACAAACTCTCGTCTGACCTGGAACGCCTCTTGGCATCCGGGGATAATCAGACGCATTTAGATTCACCTCTAGTTTGTGATCATCCTTCTGATGTCACTAGTCCCAATTAGATAGCACCTTCTGTGCAATATCCCAGCGGAAACTCCATGGGGAGTGCCGCTTGCACCTCTCTCTCCCCAAGAGAAGGTCGCCTTCGATGTAGGCTTAGAGGGCACCTGCCCAAAGCCAACTGCAGGGGGTGTTTAGTGGGTAGGCACCTAGGTTTTCACGTGAGTCCCACATAACCAACGCAGACTTATATATATATATTCCTCACAGTCAAGCAGTTGTTTTATTAATTCGCCAAACGCTCAGTCTCTAAAGCACCATAAGCATAAGTTCAAAAATTGAGGTGCTTGTTGGGCGGAAATAAAATATAAAAAAAAATTCATGGTAAACATAAGATCTAATCTATATAATACCTACCTCTATATTACGTGGGCCATACTGAAAGCTTCTGGAAAGTTTATTAAAGAAAACGGTATTTGAAATTCGAATAAGTTACATTATTTTGTGTGATTGTTATTTGTTTTTTTTTACAGAGGAGGAGTAGTAAATCGAGTGTACGGGATAATGGTAAGTGATCTTCCGGCCTTTTAAAAAAGTGTACGCGTTTTTTTAAAGGGACGGAGTTTTGTCAAAAATAAATTTCTGGTAGAGATATCTGACACCGCGGGATGGTCGGCGGTGTCTTTCTATTGTTTCTTCTTCTTTATTCCTTAACTTCCAGTCGCGTAACTTGACAGCTGTGATTAGATTTCGCACGAACAATGGGCCGTTTAAATAATCTGGAGGCACCCGTGCCTATTTCCTCATTTTAACTTTGCAGTTCAGTTTGCGGTTTGTGTCCAGCCGTGCGCCTTACCCCCAGGTTCGGTACGCCTTTTTTATGCTGTTACCTGCTGCGGCACAGCCATTGGGATCATCCAAAGGGGAACAACGAGCACCATTTCATCCGGATGTGTAATTAATGCCACTTACAACCAATCTGAGGAATTACCTTCTTTGCACGATGTTTTCAGGATGGTACGAACGCTCCTGTGATTCCTGTAGTACATGGGGCACACTAAAAGTTTTGCACTTTTAGCTACTCGGAACTAATTGAATTTCGAATGTTATATTTTTTTAAACGTTGCTACCTTCTTAGTAATAAAAAAAGCAATTGGCGGGAAATCAATTGTTTTTTATCACACATCAAAGTTCTACGTACGAAAAGATTATAGAGCGATCATTTTTTATGATTTTAAAAGTTCTCTCTCTCTCCGCAAGACTGTGCCGCTCGTCTTCAAAATGCTTTTGGGAGAGAAGCACCTTGCGCACTGTGAGGCGATGGTTTCCTGAATTTGAGAATGAGCGGGTTTCTTTACATGACGAATTTCGTGAAGGGCGGCCTTCAACTGCCGTCAACGAAAATAATGTGCTACTGTTAAGCGGCTAATTGAAGAAAACCCCCGGATTACCAATAAGACAATTCGAGGACTATTGGGGATTGGTGTGAGCAAAATTCAGAAAATTTTACACGAAGAATTGAAAAATCGGAAACTTTGTTGTCGTTGGATCCCTCATGAACAGACAGCGGAGCAGGAGCGGGCTCGCGTGGAATGGTGCTCACAGATGCTAATAAAGTCACACGACCACAGACATTCTAATGCTGTTTATAACATTGTCACAGGACACCAAACGTAGATTTATTGTTTTGAACCCGAAAAAAATAGCAATCTTGTGAATGGTTTGAAAATAAGAACAGGCCAACAAAAGTGAAGCAGGTGAGATACCTACGTTGGTAAAAAAATTATTTCATTTTTTTCTCAGCTACGGGTCTCATCTGCACAATTCCACTTGAAGATCAAAAGAGTGTTAATGCCGAGTGGTATTCTACCATTTGTTTACCCAGTGTGTTCAAAAAAGTTCGCGAATAACGACCAAAAAGCCGCGTTTTACATCATGACAACGCTTCTTCACACATGGCCAATAAAACGAATTCATTTTTAGCTTCCGACAAAGTACAACTCGTCACCCATCCTGCACATAGCCTTTACCTAGCACCCTGTGATTTCTGTATTTTCCCCAAAGTCAAAGATTTGATGAGAGGTTTCAGTTTTACCAATTCCGAAGAGCATTTACCAATTACCAATTCCAATTACGTATTGCAGAAGCATGTTGGCGACGGTGGTTAGGTACTTAACATATAAACGGTACGCTTGTTTGCTCTTCTCTTTCATAAAATAGAAACTGTAGGTAATTCGCGCCGCTTACGGCGCGACTGATGTCAACCATCCTACAAGACCCACGATCTGATTCACACAGTCGCCTGACTTAGGTAAATCCTGTTGGACATGCTTGAAACATGTTACAGCGAATGGATTTGAGCGACTCTCCACCCAGTTTGACAACGAATGAAGAACATTTAAAACGATGGCTGGTCCATGCGTAAACTCGTGAACGGGTGCTGTTTTATTGTAAGGTCGATCTTTTTAATAGTTAATAAATCATTGTATTTGTTGGACGCTATTACTAAGTATGACAGTAATCACGACCATCATATTCACGAAGCATCCTTACACAAACAATGACTTGAAGTTCTAAAGGATAGCATCCAATATACGATAATTAATATTTATTTAGTTTATTCTTTATTACTTTTTACGAAATATTGGATGCAGCACCTTACAAACAAATAAATACTCTATTTGATTGCGTTCTGCGTTCTCCGATATGCGTTCCAAATGGGCTTCGACGACGCGTCTTACGAATAAAACGCGACTAGTAAAGTCACATTGCTTAGAGCCTCCCGACACTCGGGGCTTCACAGTGAGTATATCCTTGCCGGATTCAGCTAGGCTGGCTTCGGCCTTAGAGGCGTTCAGGCATAATCCCGCGAATGGTAGCTTCGCACCACCGGCCGCTCGGCCGAGTACATGAACCAAATGTCCGAAACTGCGGTTCCTCTCGTACTGAGCAGTATTACTATCGCAACGACACGCCATCAGGAGGGTAAAACTAACCTGTCTCACGACGGTCTAAGCCCAGCTCACGTTCCCTTTTGATGGGTGAACAATCCAACGCTTGGCGAATTTTACTTCGCAATGATAGGAAGAGCCGACATCGAAAGATCAAAAAGCAACGTCGCGATACGCTTGGCCGCCACAAGCCAGTTATCCCTGTGGTAACTTTTCTGGCACCTCTTGCTGAAAACTCTTTATACTAAAGGATCGATAGGCCGTGCTTTCGCAGTCCCTATGCGTACTGAACATCTGGATCAAGCCAGCTTCTGCCCTTTTGCTCCACGCGAGGTTTCTATCCTCGCTGAGCTGGCCTTAGGACACCTGCGTTCTTTGACAGATGTACCGCCCCAGTCATACTCCCCGCCTGGCAGTGTCCTCGAACCGGATCACGCGGGAGTTGTACGGCGACGAGCGTTGCCGCCACGTCGCCACTCTGCACGCTTGGAACGAAACACCGTACGCCCGCCGATATTATAGACCGCGCACCGCTTCCGCCCAACCGAGTAAGTAATGAAACAATGAAAGTAGTGGTTTTTCAGCGACGACCGCGAACGATCTCCCACTTATGCTACACCTCTCATGTCTCCTTACAATGCCAGACTAGAGTCAAGCTCAACAGGGTCTTCTTTCCCCGCTGATTCTCCCAAGCCCGTTCCCTTGGCTGTGGTTTCGCTAGATAGTAGATAGGGACACTCCCCTTCCCAAGGACTTGTCAACCTTTCGGTTATAAAGATCTACATCCCATTTGCGCCAAGCCACTACGAGTCCGACAGCAATGGAGGGGCACTGATACCCAGTGAGCTCCCCTCCCCCATAGCCCCCGTGTCGGTAAAGCTACCTCCACCACGTTTCACGGGTAACCGCCGAGGAACCTTTCGGAACCATCTACTTCAGGTCAATTGAAGGCCACCGCGCCCGTTGCTCGGATAACCGAGATGAGGTGGCTACTTGGCCAACTTTTTTGAAACAGTAACATCGCCGACTGATACGCGCACAGTCCGAGACTACACGGCTGCGACGACAGCGGCGTCGCGTCAGCATCCGCACAAGGGCAGGATGTCTATACTATAGGATACTTTCTAATAATAGATTCAAGATAAGTCTGTCTGTTTGAAAGCTGACTAAATTGCTATGTTTCTTCTTATGGTAAGTCTTGTTGTGTTGAAAGTTGTATTGGACAAAGATTCCATAATATAATGTATTGAAGTATATGTTCAGTAATGTAAGTAACTTTTCATTTATCAACCAGGGTAACATAACATTTGATTACGAGTTGATAGGTAATGTGAGTATAGTGAAGGCTTAGTGGTTCCTATCTGATAGGATAATAACGGCAGTGCCCATATCAATCAGAGGTGTGTTAATAGCAAATGGAACTATAAACTCGGTGTGCGTAATAGCTAATAAATCGTAAATGCTTTAGGTTTAACTGATAAGATTCTACTCACGATTATATCCGCGTTAAGATCGTATCGTTCTTTTGAGATAAAATATTTTTACTATACTGCTTAGATAATTAATATGTCTAGAGCCTCTTGCTGCTAGACAACATAGCATTTCGGTGACGCGAATTCAGGATTTAATCCCATCCAAAAAGTGTCTAACTATATCTCGGAGATTAATTTGGACCTAAAATCGGGCGTCACCGTGTTGGTATCCACCATGTTGTTTTAAGTCGATCAGTGCGCACAACCGGCGCGGGCGCTAGCTTGAAGACGACTGCGACTTCTCAATGAGCGCTCTACTGATGGACAATAATAACTTCAATCACGTCACCGACAGTGACGTACACAGTGAGAACTTCAAACACACTTTGAAAGATGACATTCGCCATCAGTTCAGCCCAATACACAGAGTAGAATATAATCATACAGGCCATATTACTTTTATATTCTAATTCTCCGACATATATAAATTAATATTTTTTTTTTCGATTTATTTATGAAAATAAGGGAGACGAGCAGGACGTTCAGCTGATGGCAATTGATTCGCCCTACCCTTTACAATACAGTGGCGCATAGGATTCTTGAACAACCCAAAAATTCTGAGCGGCACTACAATTGCGCTCGTCATCTTCAGACATAAGATGTTGTCTAATTTGCTCAGTAATTTCACTAGCTACGGCGCCCTTCAGACCGAAACACAGTAATTTTTACACATTACTTCTTCATGGCAGAAATAGGCGCCGTTATTGTGCCCATAATCTAGTCAGCTTCCTGTGCAAAGGAGCTCACTGGTTTTTAAGTATTTATTTATCGCGTGCGCCAGTCATGAGCATATCGGAGAACCTATAAAACTTCAACTTTGATCATGATTCATATATTGGATGGAACACCTTACAAACTAATTTGCTATATTTGTATAATTCAGCTATTGTAAAATATTCATTAATTTAAGTGAGAATGTTCGTCGAAGGAATGTCTCTCTCATGAACTCTACTTTTTTCGAACATATGATAGACGTAGTAATTTAAATTAAATAATAATAATGACGATACAGAAGCGTTTGGTTTGTCCAGATGAACATCTGAATTTAATAGGCCAAGAACATAATAATTAAGGTAACAAGGCCTCCAGTTATTTTTCAAAATAAACTTCGTCGAAATCACAAATGGGCACTTAAAGATAGTTTAGCTTAACCTCTTAGTTTCATCAATATTACTATACATACTAGCGGACCCGACAGACGTTGTCCTGCACACACGTCTCAAATTTTAAAAATCAGTCCAGCCGTTAGGAGGACCGATTTTTTTTTACCGTTACATACATACACATGGGCAGGATTGGAGGAATTATCTAATCTTAACCATTCTCAAATTCACTAGAACAAACAAACAAACAAATATTTATTTATTACAACAAAATACAAAATACAATCAGTGTTGGGGTCTCCTTTTAAGCAAAGAGTTGCCTGTAGTAGGAGGCCCCGCTCTTCCATAGCAAAAACATAATAATGAGGTGTAATAATAGATAAGTTGACCTTAACATATACATAATTAATTAACTAAGGGAAAAAAATCTACTAACAATAATAACATACTAAAAATTTATTTATTTGTAATCTAAACTTAATGTGCTGTGTGTGTGTGGGTGTGTGTATGTATGTATTGGTGAGTGTGTATGTGTGTGGGTGTGTGTGTGTGTTACTTTGAAAGAAAACTTAAAGATTTAGTACGTAACTATAAGTAGGTTTTCTGTGTCTTCATAATTAAATGACCTTATCCACTCAATTATTATTTTCTTGCATTCATAGTATGATTTTTCATATATATTGTTTAGTTTATTTATTTTATTATACAGTAAGGCCGCACGTTTTTCATACTGTATACTTGCAAACGATGTTTTGTTGTGAGGTACATGAGCAACAGTGTGTTTAATTCTCTTATTTAGTAATGTACTATTATAAGGAATAGTTTTATGTATTTTTAGTACCGTATGTACTATATACAACTTTCTAACTGTTAATAAGTTACTGTCAGAATAGATGCTATGCGTGGGATGACGCCGTTTTTTAAAATACATAATTTTAATTAAAGCACGTTGCGCCCTTTCAAGTTCTAAAAATTTGGATTTTGCTGCGCCCCACCAGATAGGTATACAATATATGAGTATAGACTGGACTAACGCTACATATATTTTATTCAGAAGCTGCTTAGGCGTGTTTGTAGAATTTGAAGAATTTTCAGGAACAACGTGTCTTAAACTTTTGAAAATCCAGGTAAGTTTCCGAATTCTCTTAGTAAGTTGCTCAAGATGTGGGTACACAGATAATCGCTGATCAATCACGATTCCTAAATATTTGGTGCTGGCAACTTTCCTTATAGTGGGGCATTCACAAGTTTTACCATATATTATGTTATCACACTTATGAACTCTAATATCAAAGTTCTTTGGCTGAGAGGGATTAGATATGCTGAAACAGATATAATTAGTCTTAACTGTATTCAGTGTTAATAAATTCATTTGTAACCAATTAGCTACATGTATTATTCCTGATTCAGCTTTTTCTCGAACCTCATTCCAAGAACTTCCGCTAAAGACAAAAGCAGTATCATCAGCGTAAGATAGTATACGAGCACCTTCTATATTCATGTTGCAGAGGTCATTTATATAAATTAAAAAAAGGGTAGGACCTAGAACACTGCCCTGAGTTCTCCTAAGAAAACCGGTGTGTCTTCTTGAAATTTTAGGCCAAGATGTACTTATGTGTAGTGCTGTGCGATCTGAATTAACATAACTTATTTTTCTGCCTCACATTAAAAGACTTACCCAGCCTTAGAAAATTGGTTTTTATTAATGTGGAGCCGGTTTCCACAATAATTGGGCTCGGTTTATCATTGTTTTTTCCTCGTAGTCTGAATATATCTTTGATGTCGGTTTTACTTATTTTACAATCTATAGTTTGTGAGAGACATAGGGCCATTTCAATAAGATCCTCTTTCGTTTCGTTTTGCTAAAAAGGCATGTTTTTTATCTCAAAGTTAGCTTTGCGGCTGCCCATCTGTAGGTCTTCAATTTTATCCTCTAAAACAGCTATATACTTTTTGCCTTCTCTGGATTGGTTCTCCAACTGTGCTATCTTCTTTTTAAACTCCTCGTTTTGCAGTGTGAGGTATTCCATCGATTTTCCGATACTAAGGTTGGACTCTTGTATATCCTTCAGAGCCGCTGTAACCCGCTTAAGCTCCTGTTCATTTGTATGCGAGCTGCGTGAGATCATTTGACGCATATCATCTCTGAGTTCGTCCAATTGCTTAGTGATTGCGTCATTAATTTCATCTCTAGATCGCTTTAAGCGTGGGAACACATATCTTTGGGGAGTATTAGTTTTAGTCATATCCGAATCCATAGTGCTACGGGAGTACAAAAATATGTTTTATAATGTGTGCAAATCTTGTGAATAGAAGTATCAGCAGCTACGCCTACGAGGGTGTCAACAAAATGTAAGGAGGCGAGTCACGATCTCACCAATCTTAATGAAGCGAGGCGGGGCTGCGCTCGCGCATTGATTACTGTAACTTACTTGCTTGTAAGTACGCTTCTCGCGACGACGACCTCTTCTTGTCTTATGCGCTCCTGGTAACTCGCGTAATTGATTTAAGAATTTTGAACGATATATTCGTTTATTTTAAACACAAATATAATAAATTTTAACACGTCTGCACCGTGCAACTGGCGTAATTGATTAAATGATTTTGTACGAAATATAATTTAAACAGAAATGTAATAAATGATCTTGTTACACGTCTGCACCGCGCAGTGGTCCGGGGGGAAGAGGTAGCTCGTGCTCTAAATGAATGATACAGCAAAAAACAGTGTAAATTTGCGTTATCCTTGATGTGACAGATCACAGTAAGACGGTGAAGGCACGTGTCTGGTTTCTCCGATAACAACAATTCAGAAATGATAGCACCTGTGGGTATTTGTCCAACATTGGTCGACTCGTCGCACACTCCTATTTAAAGGCTCCTTCTTTTTTATGGAATAGCAGGACAACTCTCTTGCAATACCAGAGGAATCACAAGAGCGTTGCCGGCCTTTAAGGAAGGTGTACGCGCTTATTTTGAAGGTACCCCTGTCGTATCGTCCCGGAAACACCGCACAAGGAAGCTCATTCCACAGCTTTTTCTCACTTATTCATTCAGGCACCGCTTTTATTAACCCTCACTCTAAATCGTGCTTTAACCAGGCCTGTCTCACTCCCCGTATATGTGTCGAAATCGTAAATACATGAGGCGACCTCTACAGAGTAGGCCAGCCAGTAGTGACTTACGGTGAGCAGTGACGCACGCGCGAGCCTTGTTGTCACCAACTTCGCAGATCCGACTGATATTGAAAAAATGGTGAAACATATATAAAGCAAAGCATATAAAAGGTCATTGCGATCCAAATTTAAATTTTTAAACTTCCTAAAGGCACTGAAACTATCTAATTTAAAGTTATAATCATGATTACCATTCATGATAGCTACCTATTTATTTCCTTTAAATTAAGTAGGTTTGACTATGTCGTGGTCTTCCAAAGCATATATCTGCAACTAATGTAGGTTTGAAAACGAAAGAATATTAATTTAAAATTACGATTACATACATAGAAAAAACTGAGCTATTTTCATAAGATATACGAGTACTTAGTAGTAAGTACGACTACTAAAGGTAAGTTACAGTTTTAGGTAAAGAAGTCAACTCTAATGTCGTCAGATGAGGTGAGTCACGTGATAGAAAGAGAGGGAACTTCTAGGTGAATAAAAATGTAGGTTAGTAGCGCTGTGCGATCTGAATTACACCTTATTCTATAACCGCAAGAGTCCCTATTTCTTTAATTGAATTTGCAGAGTGAGACTTCCGTACTTGTACTATTGTATATTCTTTGCTTTTACGTTCCGTGAGAGTGTTGGGCGAGTGCGCTCGCAGTATATGAAGTACCATGCCGCCTGCCGCTGAACCATTACATACATACACTGCCGTGCGCCGGGAAATGAACGTTTTACGAAACGTGAAGTCATTGGACGTTCATTAGTTATATAGCCTGGCCATTAGTTCTGTAGCAAATAAATATTAATTTTTTATGACGTTATCTTAATTAAACGTAGGTACCCAAAATGTATTTTTTTTAGTAATCTCGGCAATAAATAAAAAATAATTCCAATCGAAATGACTACCATTGGCTTAATGCAGTCTGAATCTATCTGGCCACGAATCTATGCATTTAAAGATTGTTTCCGTAGGTAATTTAGCCACAACTTCCTGTAGATGTTTCGCCTTCGAAAAAAAAAACGTTTAAAAAAACCGACAAACAAGTATACTTTAAGAGACCCCGCAAACTGCAGACTTTCGATCGGCCGATAGTTTGGTTGTGTTCGGCTGTTAAGTGCGCAGACTGGCCCGACTAAACAGTTGGGTCTGTGATGTGTGCGTACACTAGACAACTATCGGCCGACAGTTTTAGGGACGATTCGCTATTAGTTTTAAATCGGCTATTGATGAGTCGGCCGACTAAACAATCGGTGGTGTGCGCGCCTAGAAGAGCGCTGTACTGATTTAACAGTCGGCCGATAGTTTGCTGACGGTTCAGTTTGAAGGCAATCGTGTAGCCCATCAAACTTTTTTGTCGGCCAATACCGAATCGTTATAATGTGCGCACTCTCATACATCTTCATACTGATTAAGAAACCAACCAAACTATCGGCCGATCAAAAGTCTGCAGTTTGCGGGGTCTCTAAAAGTCTTCTTTATGTGGGAGGTTTTTCTGAATAATGTTGAGTGAGCTACGGACTACGCAGGATGTCATCTCATACAGTAGCGGCAAATTCAAATTCACCTCCCTGGGAGACTGTTTGGGAGCAGCTGAGATATGCGGTTTTGGAGTTTCAGGTATAATTTACCACTCCAGGTTTATTCTTGGCCGTTTTTGCTTTATCATAAGGGGAGAAGCGGATGTACACACTCTCAGACATGTTGACTCCTCATTGGTCCCTATCCAGAATGGTTTGTTTTTGGTCTTCTGGGATTCCCAGGATGAAGTGGACCACCTTATCCTTGGAACACATCTATTCTTAGTTCTCATCTACCGTCATGTCATAACATAATGAAGTCTTTTACATTCGATGAAATAAAAATTGAAATATAGTTATTAACTATAGGCGTGTCCATAGGTTAACTAACCACTGTAGTAAGAGATGTTCGATAAGTGATTCAAGAATATTAAAGTCTAGATGTAATATTGATCAATATCGTTGAATTTATGCAAGAGAAATATCCGCACACTTAGCGTTTGCTCTATCGATATTTCATTACGAGGTTTCAATAACAATCCCATTTGCGTATTCATATCCAACTCGCTGCTATTGAATTGCACGTAGTTATAATGATTTGTGCAGTAAAGTTTCATACACGTTCCTATAATGACGTCATCTGATTAACCAGGGCCCTATTTACCTCTGCTAGCTTTTTACATTTTTATTATTTGGTGCAAGCACTCTTATTTTGTATTTTTGATGCGAATACTTCTTTATGCGTGCTTTATTTTGTGGGTATTCGATAATAGTAATATTGACATACTTTTTAGGGTTCCAAAGCCGAATGGCAAAGAGACAGAAACCTTATGGATTCGTCATGTCTGTCTGTCTGGCTGTCCGTCCGAATGCCACAGCCACTTTTTTCCAAAACTATAAGTGTTGAAACTTGATAAGAAGATGTATTATGTGAACCGCAGTAAGATTTTCACATAAAAATAGAAAAAAAAAACAATAAATTTTGCGGGTTTCCCAAATTTATTTTCATCAAACCCATACCTGTAGTACAGTACCATCTATTGATAGGTCTTCAAAAATGATATTGAAGTTTCTAATATATTCTTTTTTCTAAACTTAATAGTAGTTTGCGCGAGAGACACTTCTAAAGTGTGTCCCCCCTGTTACTTCTAAAATAAGAGAATGATAAAACTAAACAAAATACCATGCAAACTTCCACCGAAAATTGGTTGGAACGAGATCAGGTAAGTAGTTTTTTTTAATACGTCATAAACCGCAATTTACCCTTCTTTCAATCAACTGAAATATAAAAAAATACAGTATTATTATGTTACTTGGGCGATTATATTTTATTATTCATGGGCGAATCCGACTCGCACTGCATTGGCCGCTTTTTACACAAATTATTTTGCACCGATCTAGACATATCTAGCTTGTAATATGGGTACAGCACAACGATATATTTAACGATAATTATATTTTACCATACATAAATCTATACTTATAATAAAACTGTACAGATCGAATTTCTGTACAAATAAAATAAATGCTCAAAACAGAGTAAGGATGTAAGAGAAATAGAACAAGTCCCGATTTTTTCAAATTTTTTTACTTCTTTGTCTGTTTGTAGGGTGTAATCTCTGAATTTGTTAGACCGATTTAGTTGAAATTGCATGGTGGTGTACCTTACATACCCGGTCAACATCTTATCTACTTTTTATTCCGGAGAATTAAAAAGTATCCGTGGGACAGTTAAAAACCTCTTCTTTCTTAAATAGCATAGTACACAACAACGTATGCACATATATTGCTTGTGTGCGTGTGTATGTCACTGAACTCCTCCTAGACGACTGGACAGATTTTGATGAATTTATTTGTGTGAGTTCAAGGGGATTCGGGAATGGTTTAGATTCACAAAAAAACTACCTTCTAAACGGCTGGACCGATTTTGTTTCTTTCAGTGAATTTGAGATTGGTTTAGATTCTCAATTCCGTCCACATAATACAATTCTCCTGCTCATGTGTATGTTAGTGAACTCCTCCTAACGGCTGGACCGATTTTTTAAATTTAAGACGTGTGTACAGGACAACGTCTGTCGGGTCCTCTAGTAATTTAATAAAATTTGTCAGGTTGATACCTTTTTTATATTACCTTTTTTATACCTTTATTACTGGTCAACATACTAGATACTCGGAAACAAACATTTTCACTTCTTAAAGGATTAAAACGCATGCACCTTATTGTAAGTGCACTTTTTAGATAAGGTATTAAGGGGGGATTACTTCTCCTTGAAAATGTGCTCCTGCAAAGGTCCGGCTAAATCAATAAATTAAAAAAATGTAACTTTCACTGAAATACTTTATGTAAAAGTGCAGATACAATTACACGCGTCTTAAACTATTAAAAGGATTCTATTTAAATATGTAACACTCGCGTTAATCAAAGAGAATACAACAAATATTTTCATCATAATATCTTGCACCCAGATCCACTCCAGATCATTTGGTAGAGTTACTAATCACTGGGCTATATGGTTGTCATTTAATGAGGCTGAGCTGTCACAATCGGCTATATAACGCTCGTTTCGGTAAAGTAGCAAAATATACCAGAGTTATTTTTTGCTCAATTACAATTATTTTTAATGTAAATGCTTTTTATGAATATACACATATAATATTTTAATACATTAGAAAGGGGACAGTGCTCTGTGAACGGCTGGATCACTTTACGTTGTGTAGAGACGTCGCTTCATTGTGTGTCTTCTACCACGTTTATCACGGAGAGCTGTTTAACCTGATTCCTGCCGCCAAATTCCACCTTCGCACGACACGCCACAAGTTAGGATATCATCCTCACCATCTGGATTTGTGGCGGTCCTCCACAGTGCAGGATCAGTTTCAGGGAGTTTCTTCCACGTACTACAAAGTGCCTTCCTAGTGCGGTGTTCCCGGGACGATACGACATGGGTACCTTCAAAAAAGCGCGTACACCTTCCTTAAAGGCCGGCAACGTTCCTGTAACTCCTTTGGTGTTGCAAGAGAATGTGGGTGGTGGTGATCACTTAAAGCCAGGTGACCCGTACGCTCTTTTGTCGTCCTATTCCATAAAAAAGGGGAAATGGGTCACCTGATGTAATGAAAGACTCAGCCGCCCTTAGACATCTCACAACACAAGAGATGGGAATTTGATTTATGAAGTCTCTTGACCAGACCCTTGCTCTTGATATTCTCGCCTATATCGACCTTCCCGAAAACTTTTTCCAAAGCCATTTAAAGATATTAGGTCGACAATACAAACTATAACTACATAGTCCGCGTGCACCAATTTTTGCGGGGTTACGGGCGTGGCGCTATGTCGCAATCGAAATTAACCAATCATAGTGCTTCCCGCTAAAAAGCGGTATGACTCGCCTTTATAATTTCGCTTTTGTAATTGTGTTACAGCACCATTTCTCATGATTTGGTAGCATTTTATAAACAAAATTACATTCTTTGTATTATTTATATTAATTATGTAAACCAAGTTATCGGTCATAGGTAATATTACCGAGAGTTTTGGTTTGGAATACATGCCCGAAAATTACATTACAAATCGGGAAAATCCAAATTTCTTTTGTCATATTTCCTCTCGTGTTACTCTTTCTGTGTTTGAATGCCGACTGAACGTGCATCAAACATTATACTGTTAGTAGGGGTCACTAGACCGCTGCGTGGCTCAAGGCGAAAGCTTAGCGGCCGAGTTATTGTTGATCCATCCCTTTAAATTTCCTTTAGCCTGGTCGGATTTTGTACACCCGGTCCATCGGACGGTTCGCACCAATTGTTTCCCTGTCGTACTCGGTACGTTGCGGACGATAATAATAATAATAATCTTGTGGGATGGACGATGCGACATACCATTGAATATCATACCATGATCATGTGTTTAGGCTATTTGACTTTTTGTATCCCCTCTACTCAACCGCCAAAACATTCACCTTTCAAAGCCCCGTTGTCTATATTAAACTTTATATTTGTAATATCGATGATTTTTCCTTCTACAGATTTTGTTCTGTAGTAGAAATAGATTGACTTTTAATCGGACGTTGTCTCAATCTTTCTTCCTTCGTTATCAAATATTAAAAAATGAAAAAGAAAATAAGAAAAAAATATTAAGAGTAAAAAGTATCACACGTAAAAATACTGTAATAACATTCCAGCCACGAAACTCGCTCAGAGCTGAGCAAGATGCGGTTTAGCATAATAACAAAGAGGCTAAATGAAAATGAACTGACAGAAGACAATTATACAACCTCTGATGAACCTAATGAGTGCATTTGTATATAAAGTAAAGTATGCATTTATTCATGACAACACAAAACATATATACATAGTAAAATTAACAAATAAAAAATACGACGTCATGAAAAGGACACCCGCTCAGCATTTTTGGAATTGATTTCCAACACTGATTTTCAGTAGGTACCTACCAAGTCAATCATAACAGTATCAAAGTAAGTCTCCAGGACTGCATGTATCTTGTATTACTTATAAAGAATAAAATTACAAATGTTTATAAAGTAAACCCACTTAAAAAACTGTTTTGTGTTGGTTACTATGTGATAGAAATAAAACAGGAAAAAGTTTTTATTCGTTCGAAAATGTTTCTGGCAGGTTATAATTTAAAACTGCCGTTCGTTCCAAATTCAAATTTAAGTATGACGCTGGTTTAGCAAAACGAATTTTAAATTTATCCGAACTCCTTATAGTTATTGTCAATCTAATATTTTAATTACTTTTTGGCGATTATTGTTGATTGCTTGTTGGTCTTCTTTCGCGTTTCGCGTTTCCTTCGCGTTTTAAACTAGACATTAGCGGTATTTCAGCACAATTGAGAAAAGTTAAACTTATTTTTATACAAAATGACATAAAAACGAACATAAGTACATCAGCTAATACAAAAGAAATCTATATTGTAAATTTCAAGGTATCTATTTGCCTCAATATTTATATAAAAGCTCCTTTTATACGGCTTTCTATTTTCCAATGTATACAACATTGAATACGACAGCGGAGAGTGGACGCAAACGAAAATAAATCATTTTGTAAAGCCAACAATATAACGTTCTTGAGTGTTCCGACCAAATATTAATACCTTCTATAATATGTTGTGGACTAATTTGACATTACACATAATGCCCGGGTATTTCGAAACTTAAATTGAAAATAATGTGTAAACTTAAATTGGACTTAACAAGGTAAAGTCCAATTTACTATTTGTTCCTGAAAAACGTTCCAAGCCACAAACATCACATTTTAAGGAATTCGTGTTTAGAATTTAATAAATATTAGTGTTTTCCATACATGTGGGTTGGGCTACTAAGTCATGAAGTCATTTAAAGAGTGACAGTAGGCCTGACATTTTTTGTCAGTCCGTTAATATGAATCATGTGATCAGTTTTGTGTTCTTAACTCAATTTCAAAATGATTGTGGCTTGGAACGTTTTTCTGGAATTACATCCAATTAAAAATTGTTAACACTAATGATTTATGATAATTATTTTGCATGATGAAATTCTTAATAAATAATTCTAATTGCTGATAGTTCATTGTAAATAGTAAATAATATTCGTAAATAACATGAAAATGATGTTACATTGATAATAGTTAAATAAGCACACTGTAAATTTAAATTAATTACAAAAAACGAATAATAAACAAATAATGGATAAATGTACTAATAATGTAAGGAATGAATAAAGTTATTTTTATTTATTTATTATAATTTATTTATTTATTTGAAAACGAGACCATTAAAATATAGCTATGGAAATAATTTAAATGGAGCGGGCATTATGCATAATGTATTTTATTTATCGTGCAGAGCCTTCACTTTCATCTTCAGATCTTCTCATCAGCTCTGCGGATATATCCCAGTACACTAGATGATGATGCACTATCTTTTTGATGCACTGCACGCTACAGTGTATACCATCTCTTTTTCATCCATATCGGTAGATATACCCAATATCTATGTGTTACAATATTTCACCCTATATATTTTATCCCATAGTTACGTAAAGGCAATTTGTGCATAAGTTTGCATTTTGGTATGGTCCGTCTACAACAGGTACAGACACCAATTAGTTTCGCTCGGAGTCTGTTTTAGGAAATGAAATGACTTTCGCGGTCAGCACTCATTTTATTAAAAAAAATATTTATTAAATAAATGTAATTATGGATTACAAATGTATTTTTGCCAAATCAACGAGAAAATGACATTTTATGTTGCGGACAATCTTTCTGAAGTTTGGAGTAAAATTGGTGCACACTGTTGATATTAAATCCTGGAGATGTCCATGAGTAAGTCGAGATAGAAATTTATTCTTCATGAAGTTCATATTCGAAAATGCTGTTAGCCCGTTACTTCGCCCGGCCGTTTTCGAATTGACGTCAACAATGCGGGGTATACATTTTTTAACCGACTTCGAAAAAGGAGGAGGACCTTAAAACTTTCGACTGTGTGAACCGATTTTGATAATTCTTTTTTTATTTGAAAGCTGATGCTTCCCGTGTAATTTAGTCCAGATCAGCTGACAATGGCATCCATGAGAAAACCGTAAAAGTCTTAAATTTGCTATACGTACGTATAGCAGAGTGGATGATAAATTTACGAATAACTCAATATAGCGCCAACCGATTTCGATGACTCTTTTTTTTAGGAAAGGATCTACTTCAAAGACAGTTTGGTGAGAGTTTGGTTAAGAATTTCTTGTCTGTAATCAAATTGCAAAGCGCTAACGTTCATTTCTGCATTGAAAAATTTAGTATATCTACACATATGTAGACAAATTGTTAGTATGTGTACTTCAAATTCACTAAAAATAAAAACATAAAAATACAAAAAAACAACCGGCTTCATAAACACTATTTTAAAACAATAGATATAATACACACTTAATAATATAGAATAAAAATAATTGCGTATTTTTATAAAATCTTATTAATTAATCTAATTCTAGTTACGATTATTGTTATTTTTAAAGTCGGTATCATCCACAATAGGTTTGTAACTACATACATAACATACATACATACAGTTATAGGTGAGATGTGCTTGAGTCGTGAGGAGGCGAGAGGCGAGAGCGGGTCACGGCGGAAGGATACCGATTCGAAAAATAACAATAATCGTAACTAGAATTAGATTAATTAATTAGATTGTATAAAAATACGCAATTATTTTTATACTTTTTAGTGCATATTATATCTATTGTTATGAAATAGTGTTTTTGAAGTCGGTTGTTTTTGAAGTTATACTTCTTTTGGCGCGATGGAGAAAATGATGAGAGTGAATTTTTACGATGCGCGCGCACACCGACACCTGAATTTTGCATCGTGAAGTTAGTTCTAGGTGGCATGAAAATCGATAACTTTGTTCAAGTTGTATATTCTAGTGTTGTATATTTAGAACACGTATTTCGTAACAGTACAATTACACAATGTGAATATATAAATATAATTTTGGTGTTTTTATTAAATCAATTTCATATACGACGGTGATAGTATTTACTAATAATTTATTAGTATATCTATATATATTGAATATTAGTGATAAAACTGATTTGAATAAACTGTTTTGAGTGCATTTATAGATTTGTGGTTAATTGTCGGTATGTATAATTTATTTACATCGTCAATTATTAGGTACATTATCTAAAAATTTTTTTTTTCGTTTTGTTTTATTTCTAGTATATTAACAAATTTTATGTATAAATAAAAAAAAAAAAATTAAAAACCTGAAATGCTGAGTGTTTATACTATCTTTGATCTTAACTATTTGTTAAAATTTGATTTATTTTTCCATCCATACGCTAAAGAAGCATAACTTCTAACGCGTGTACATAAGTACACACACTCTTTTTGTTAATTTTTTGTTATTAAATTACCTAGTTTACAGTGTAAGTTGCTGTGTTCTCGCGGTCCGCAGTAAATGGGTCGGCCGCGGCGCTCCGGTTGCGGACCGCGGTCTGCCATTTGATGACCCCTGGTCTGCAACAATCAAACTATTATTTCATATGTCTGGTATTCTTGCAATGAACTGTTGTACTCATACCTACCTTCTAGTCTTATATAGCCTAACGCAACATCCATACTAATCCATGCATATTAGCATCTAATCTGATTCAATGTAGTTTACACCAAGGGCGCAGTGAGCTTTGATGGTGTCTTAAATGAAACTTTTATCATTAAATAGCTATCACATATTGGCACTTACTGCCTACCTAAATACTGACGAGTAATAAGAAGTCTTACTATCTATTTGTTTGAAGTGGTAGTAGATTAAATGTTTATTGGAGCATAAATGGGTGCTTTTTTAGTGGAAGAGAGAGCAACAAATGAGCGTACGGGTCACCTTATGTTAAGTAATCGTACAGGAGCGTTGCCGGCCTTTAAGGAAGCCGTAAGCGCTTTTTTTGAAGGTACCCACGTCACATCGTCCTGGAAACACCGCTCGAGTAAGCTCATTCCATAGTTTGTTTGTGGTGCATTGTCTTGAAATATTTATGACTTAATTATTACTTCTTTGAATAAAACTATGTCAGTGAGAGTAGCACAAAGTTGGTTTACGTGGGCTCATGTGTATGTTAGTGAACACATTCTTACGGCTGGACCGATTTTTAAAATTTAAGACGTGTACAGGACAACGTCTGTCGTGTCCGCTAATCTTATATATAAAATTCTCGTGTCACAATGTTAGTTACCTTACTCCTCCGAAACAGCTTTACTGATTTTTACCAAATTTTGTATGCATACACAGTAGGTCTGAGAATCGGCTAATATCTTTTTTCACCACAAACATTTTTTTAAATTTGTGTTAATATCTTGTTAATTTGACGACTCATATAGCCCAGTGGTTAGTCTTATAATAAAAGTTACAACGTCACAAAGTTAAAACAAGAATAATTGTTATAAATTCTTAATTTAGCTTAATTCATCAAGCGACGAATTATCTATATAAAATATAGTTCCTGTTCCTGTGCATTAGATTATAGTTTTGTTTTTGTCAATTCGCAATTCGGTCCTCCATTCAAGTAAGTGAGATATCCGTCCGGGGAGACCGGCAGGAAGCGCCGCGCTCCTCGCGCTAGGCGGTACTCGCTATTGAGGAATCGACCGTACCCGCTATTGGGGCCGACCGTACTCGCCTCTGGGGCCGACCGAAATCATGATATTATTATGTTATTATTATTATTATTATTATTATAATATTATGTTGGTGGTGTGTGGTTTGGCTGTTGTTTGTTTGCACACACAACTCTGCTCGGCGACGATGCGTCCTCGGAAGAATCACCTGGCGTAGGTCTGAGTCTTAACAGATCGCAGCACGACGCTGCTCTACCCCAGAGCACAACACCGCGCCAGGAACGTAAGTCGTCTACAGACTATTCCGAGCCCCGACATCGAACTGAGGTAAATTCGAAACTTCGACGCCGTGGTGCACGTGTTAATACCGCTCGCACCGTTCGTCGCGTTCCAAATGGGCTTCGACGACGCGTCTTACGAATAAAACGCGACTAGTAAAGTCACATTGCTTAGAGCCTCCCGACACTCGGGGCTTCACAGTGAGTATATCCTTGCCGGATTCAGCTAGGCTGGCTTCGGCCTTAGAGGCGTTCAGGCATAATCCCGCAAATGGTAGCTTCGCACCACCGGCCGCTCGGCCGAGTACATGAACCAAATGTCCGAAACTGCGGTTCCTCTCGTACTGAGCAGTATTACTATCGCAACGACACGCCATCAGGAGGGTAAAACTAACCTGTCTCACGACGGTCTAAGCCCAGCTCACGTTCCCTTTTGATGGGTGAACAATCCAACGCTTGGCGAATTTTACTTCGCAATGATAGGAAGAGCCGACATCGAAAGATCAAAAAGCAACGTCGCGATACGCTTGGCCGCCACAAGCCAGTTATCCCTGTGGTAACTTTTCTGGCACCTCTTGCTGAAAACTCTTTATACTAAAGGATCGATAGGCCGTGCTTTCGCAGTCCCTATGCGTACTGAACATCTGGATCAAGCCAGCTTCTGCCCTTTTGCTCCACGCGAGGTTTCTATCCTCGCTGAGCTGGCCTTAGGACACCTGCGTTATTCTTTGACAGATGTACCGCCCCAGTCATACTCCCCGCCTGGCAGTGTCCTCGAACCCGATCACGCGGGAGTTGTACGGCGACGAGCGTTGCCGCCATGTCGCCACTCTGCACGCTTGGAACGAAACACCGTACGCCCGCCGATATTATAGACCGCACACCGCTTCCGCCCAACCGAGTAAGTAATGAAACAATGAAAGTAGTGGTTTTTCAGCGACGACCGCGAACGATCTCCCACTTATGCTACACCTCTCATGTCTCCTTACAATGCCAGACTAGAGTCAAGCTCAACAGGGTCTTCTTTCCCCGCTGATTCTCCCAAGCCCGTTCCCTTGGCTGTGGTTTCGCTAGATAGTAGATAGGGACACTCCCCTTCCCAAGGACTTGTCAACCTTTCGGTTATAAAGATCTACATCCCATTTGCGCCAAGCCACTACGAGTCCGACAGCAATGGAGGGGCACTGATACCCAGTGAGCTCCCCTCCCCCATAGCCCCCGTGTCGGTAAAGCTACCTCCACCACGTTTCACGGGTAACCGCCGAGGAACCTTTCGGAACCATCTACTTCAGGTCAATTGAAGGCCACCGCGCCCGTTGCTCGGATAACCGAGATGAGGTGGCTACTTGGCCAACTTTTTTGAAACAGTAACATCGCCGACTGATACGCGCACAGTCCGAGACTACACGGCTGCGACGACAGCGGCGTCGCGTCAGCATCCGCACAAGGGCAGGATGTCTATACTATAGGATACTTTCTAATAATAGATTCAAGATAAGTCTGTCTGTTTGAAAGCTGACTAAATTGCTATGTTTCTTCTTATGGTAAGTCTTGTTGTGTTGAAAGTTGTATTGGACAAAGATTCCATAATATAATGTATTGAAGTATATGTTCAGTAATGTAAGTAACTATTCATTTATCAACCAGGGTAACATAACATTTGATTACGAGTTGATAGGTAATGTGAGTATAGTGAAGGCTTAGTGGTTCCTATCTGATAGGATAATAACGGCAGTGCCCATATCAATCAGAGGTGTGTTAATAGCAAATGGAACTATAAACTCGGTGTGCGTAATAGCTAATAAATCGTAAATGCTTTAGGTTTAACTGATAAGATTCTACTCACGATTATATCCGCGTTAAGATCGTATCGTTCTTTTGACATAAAATATTTTTACTATACTGCTTAGATAATTAATATGTCTAGAGCCTCTTGCTGCTAGACAACATAGCATTTCGGTGACGCGAATTCAGGATTTAATCCCATCCAAAAAGTGTCTAACTATATCTCGGAGATTAATTTGGACCTAAAATCGGGCGTCACCGTGTTGGTATCCACCATGTTGTTTTAAGTCGATCAGTGCGCACAACCGGCGCGGGCGCTAGCTTGAAGACGACTGCGACTTCTCAATGAGCGCTCTACTGATGGACAATAATAACTTCAATCACGTCACCGACAGTGACGTACACAGTGAGAACTTCAAACACACTTTGAAAGATGACATTCGCCATCAGTTCAGCCCAATACACAGAGTAGAATATAATCATACAGGCCATATTACTTTTATATTCTAATTCTCCGACATATATAAATTAATATTTTTTTTTTCGATTTATTTATGAAAATAAGGGAGACGAGCAGGACGTTCAGCTGATGGCAATTGATTCGCCCTACTCTTTACAATACAGTGGCGCATAGGATTCTTGAACAACCCAAAAATTCTGAGCGGCACTACAATTGCGCTCGTCATCTTCAGACATAAGATGTTGTCTAATTTGCTCAGTAATTTCACTAGCTACGGCGCCCTTCAGACCGAAACACAGTAATTTTTACACATTACTTCTTCATGGCAGAAATAGGCGCCGTTATTGTGCCCATAATCTAGTCAGCTTCCTGTGCAAAGGAGCTCACTGGTTTTTAAGTATTTATTTATCGCGTGCGCCAGTCATGAGCATATCGGAGAACCTATAAAACTTCAACTTTGATCATGATTCATATATTGGATGGAACACCTTACAAACTAATTTGCTATATTTGTATAATTCAGCTATTGTAAAATATTCATTAATTTAAGTGAGAATGTTCGTCGAAGGAATGTCTCTCTCATGAACTCTACTTTTTTCGAACATATGATAGACGTAGTAATTTAAATTAAATAATAATAATGACGATACAGAAGCGTTTGGTTTGTCCAGATGAACATCTGAATTTAATAGGCCAAGAACATAATAATTAAGGTAACAAGGCCTCCAGTTATTTTTCAAAATAAACTTCGTCGAAATCACAAATGGGCACTTAAAGATAGTTTAGCTTAACCTCTTAGTTTCATCAATATTACTATACATACTAGCGGACCCGACAGACGTTGTCCTGCACACACGTCTCAAATTTTATAAATCAGTCCAGCCGTTAGGAGGACCGATTTTTTTTTACCGTTACATACATACACATGGGCAGGATTGGAGGAATTATCTAATCTTAACCATTCTCAAATTCACTAGAACAAACAAACAAACAAATATTTATTTATTACAACAAAATACAAAATACAATCAGTGTTGGGGTCTCCTTTTAAGCAAAGAGTTGCCTGTAGTAGGAGGCCCCGCTCTTCCATAGCAAAAACATAATAATGAGGTGTAATAATAGATAAGTTGACCTTAACATATACATAATTAATTAACTAAGGGAAAAAAATCTACTAACAATAATAACATACTAAAAATTTATTTATTTGTAATCTAAACTTAATGTGCTGTGTGTGTGTGGGTGTGTGTATGTATGTATTGGTGAGTGTGTATGTGTGTGGGTGTGTGTGTGTGTTACTTTGAAAGAAAACTTAAAGATTTAGTACGTAACTATAAGTAGGTTTTCTGTGTCTTCATAATTAAATGACCTTATCCACTCAATTATTATTTTCTTGCATTCATAGTATGATTTTTCATATATATTGTTTAGTTTATTTATTTTATTATACAGTAAGGCCGCACGTTTTTCATACTGTATACTTGCAAACGATGTTTTGTTGTGAGGTACATGAGCAACAGTGTGTTTAATTCTCTTATTTAGTAATGTACTATTATAAGGAATAGTTTTATGTATTTTTAGTACCGTATGTACTATATACAACTTTCTAACTGTTAATAAGTTACTGTCAGAATAGATGCTATGCGTGGGATGACGCCGTTTTTTAAAATACATAATTTTAATTAAAGCACGTTGCGCCCTTTCAAGTTCTAAAAATTTGGATTTTGCTGCGCCCCACCAGATAGGTATACAATATATGAGTATAGACTGGACTAACGCTACATATATTTTATTCAGAAGCTGCTTAGGCGTGTTTGTAGAATTTGAAGAATTTTCAGGAACAACGTGTCTTAAACTTTTGAAAATCCAGGTAAGTTTCCGAATTCTCTTAGTAAGTTGCTCAAGATGTGGGTACACAGATAATCGCTGATCAATCACGATTCCTAAATATTTGGTGCTGGCAACTTTCCTTATAGCGGGGCATTCACAAGTTTTACCATATATTATGTTATCACACTTATGAACTCTAATATCAAAGTTCTTTGGCTGAGAGGGATTAGATATGCTGAAACAGATATAATTAGTCTTAACTGTATTCAGTGTTAATAAATTCATTTGTAACCAATTAGCTACATGTATTATTCCTGATTCAGCTTTTTCTCGAACCTCATTCCAAGAACTTCCGCTAAAGACAAAAGCAGTATCATCAGCGTAAGATAGTATACGAGCACCTTCTATATTCATGTTGCAGAGGTCATTTATATAAATTAAAAAAAGGGTAGGACCTAGAACACTGCCCTGAGTTCTCCTAAGAAAACCGGTGTGTCTTCTTGAAATTTTAGGCCAAGATGTACTTATGTGTAGTGCTGTGCGATCTGAATTAACATAACTTATTTTTCTGCCTCACATTAAAAGACTTACCCAGCCTTAGAAAATTGGTTTTTATTAATGTGGAGCCGGTTTCCACAATAATTGGGCTCGGTTTATCATTGTTTTTTCCTCGTAGTCTGAATATATCTTTGATGTCGGTTTTACTTATTTTACAATCTATAGTTTGTGAGAGACATAGGGCCATTTCAATAAGATCCTCTTTCGTTTCGTTTTGCTAAAAAGGCATGTTTTTTATCTCAAAGTTAGCTTTGCGGCTGCCCATCTGTAGGTCTTCAATTTTATCCTCTAAAACAGCTATATACTTTTTGCCTTCTCTGGATTGGTTCTCCAACTGTGCTATCTTCTTTTTAAACTCCTCGTTTTGCAGTGTGAGGTATTCCATCGATTTTCCGATACTAAGGTTGGACTCTTGTATATCCTTCAGAGCCGCTGTAACCCGCTTAAGCTCCTGTTCATTTGTATGCGAGCTGCGTGAGATCATTTGACGCATATCATCTCTGAGTTCGTCCAATTGCTTAGTGATTGCGTCATTAATTTCATCTCTAGATCGCTTTAAGCGTGGGAACACATATCTTTGGGGAGTATTAGTTTTAGTCATATCCGAATCCATAGTGCTACGGGAGTACAAAAATATGTTTTATAATGTGTGCAAATCTTGTGAATAGAAGTATCAGCAGCTACGCCTACGAGGGTGTCAACAAAATGTAAGGAGGCGAGTCACGATCTCACCAATCTTAATGAAGCGAGGCGGGGCTGCGCTCGCGCATTGATTACTGTAACTTACTTGCTTGTAAGTACGCTTCTCGCGACGACGACCTCTTCTTGTCTTATGCGCTCCTGGTAACTCGCGTAATTGATTTAAGAATTTTGAACGATATATTCGTTTATTTTAAACACAAATATAATAAATTTTAACACGTCTGCACCATGCAACTGGCGTAATTGATTAAATGATTTTGTACGAAATATAATTTAAACAGAAATGTAATAAATGATCTTGTTACACGTCTGCACCGCGCAGTGGTCCGGGGGGAAGAGGTAGCTCGTGCTCTAAATGAATGATACAGCAAAAAACAGTGTAAATTTGCGTTATCCTTGATGTGACAGATCACAGTAAGACGGTGAAGGCACGTGTCTGGTTTCTCCGATAACAACAATTCAGAAATGATAGCACCTGTGGGTATTTGTCCAACATTGGTCGACTCGTCGCACACTCCTATTTAAAGGCTCCTTCTTTTTTATGGAATAGCAGGACAACTCTCTTGCAATACCAGAGGAATCACAAGAGCGTTGCCGGCCTTTAAGGAAGGTGTACGCGCTTATTTTGAAGGTACCCCTGTCGTATCGTCCCGGAAACACCGCACAAGGAAGCTCATTCCACAGCTTTTTCTCACTTATTCATTCAGGCACCGCTTTTATTAACCCTCACTCTAAATCGTGCTTTAACCAGGCCTGTCTCACTCCCCGTATATGTGTCGAAATCGTAAATACATGAGGCGACCTCTACAGAGTAGGCCAGCCAGTAGTGACTTACGGTGAGCAGTGACGCACGCGCGAGCCTTGTTGTCACCAACTTCGCAGATCCGACTGATATTGAAAAAATGGTGAAACATATATAAAGCAAAGCATATAAAAGGTCATTGCGATCCAAATTTAAATTTTTAAACTTCCTAAAGGCACTGAAACTATCTAATTTAAAGTTATAATCATGATTACCATTCATGATAGCTACCTATTTATTTCCTTTAAATTAAGTAGGTTTGACTATGTCGTGGTCTTCCAAAGCATATATCTGCAACTAATGTAGGTTTGAAAACGAAAGAATATTAATTTAAAATTACGATTACATACATAGAAAAAACTGAGCTATTTTCATAAGATATACGAGTACTTAGTAGTAAGTACGACTACTAAAGGTAAGTTACAGTTTTAGGTAAAGAAGTCAACTCTAATGTCGTCAGATGAGGTGAGTCACGTGATAGAAAGAGAGGGAACTTCTAGGTGAATAAAAATGTAGGTTAGTAGCGCTGTGCGATCTGAATTACACCTTATTCTATAACCGCAAGAGTCCCTATTTCTTTAATTGAATTTGCAGAGTGAGACTTCCGTACTTGTACTATTGTATATTCTTTGCTTTTACGTTCCGTGAGAGTGTTGGGCGAGTGCGCTCGCAGTATATGAAGTACCATGCCGCCTGCCGCTGAACCATTACATACATACACTGCCGTGCGCCGGGAAATGAACGTTTTACGAAACGTGAAGTCATTGGACGTTCATTAGTTATATAGCCTGGCCATTAGTTCTGTAGCAAATAAATATTAATTTTTTATGACGTTATCTTAATTAAACGTAGGTACCCAAAATGTATTTTTTTTAGTAATCTCGGCAATAAATAAAAAATAATTCCAATCGAAATGACTACCATTGGCTTAATGCAGTCTGAATCTATCTGGCCACGAATCTATGCATTTAAAGATTGTTTCCGTAGGTAATTTAGCCACAACTTCCTGTAGATGTTTCGCCTTCGAAAAAAAAAACGTTTAAAAAAACCGACAAACAAGTATACTTTAAGAGACCCCGCAAACTGCAGACTTTCGATCGGCCGATAGTTTGGTTGTGTTCGGCTGTTAAGTGCGCAGACTGGCCCGACTAAACAGTTGGGTCTGTGATGTGTGCGTACACTAGACAACTATCGGCCGACAGTTTTAGGGACGATTCGCTATTAGTTTTAAATCGGCTATTGATGAGTCGGCCGACTAAACAATCGGTGGTGTGCGCGCCTAGAAGAGCGCTGTACTGATTTAACAGTCGGCCGATAGTTTGCTGACGGTTCAGTTTGAAGGCAATCGTGTAGCCCATCAAACTTTTTTGTCGGCCAATACCGAATCGTTATAATGTGCGCACTCTCATACATCTTCATACTGATTAAGAAACCAACCAAACTATCGGCCGATCAAAAGTCTGCAGTTTGCGGGGTCTCTAAAAGTCTTCTTTATGTGGGAGGTTTTTCTGAATAATGTTGAGTGAGCTACGGACTACGCAGGATGTCATCTCATACAGTAGCGGCAAATTCAAATTCACCTCCCTGGGAGACTGTTTGGGAGCAGCTGAGATATGCGGTTTTGGAGTTTCAGGTATAATTTACCACTCCAGGTTTATTCTTGGCCGTTTTTGCTTTATCATAAGGGGAGAAGCGGATGTACACACTCTCAGACATGTTGACTCCTCATTGGTCCCTATCCAGAATGGTTTGTTTTTGGTCTTCTGGGATTCCCAGGATGAAGTGGACCACCTTATCCTTGGAACACATCTATTCTTAGTTCTCATCTACCGTCATGTCATAACATAATGAAGTCTTTTACATTCGATGAAATAAAAATTGAAATATAGTTATTAACTATAGGCGTGTCCATAGGTTAACTAACCACTGTAGTAAGAGATGTTCGATAAGTGATTCAAGAATATTAAAGTCTAGATGTAATATTGATCAATATCGTTGAATTTATGCAAGAGAAATATCCGCACACTTAGCGTTTGCTC
This sequence comes from Leptidea sinapis, assembly GCF_905404315.1. Lineage (NCBI taxonomy): Eukaryota > Metazoa > Arthropoda > Insecta > Lepidoptera > Pieridae > Leptidea > Leptidea sinapis. The sequence goes on along the minus strand of NC_066285.1, from coordinate 466,921 downwards.
TATCGATATTTCATTACGAGGTTTCAATAACAATCCCATTTGCGTATTCATATCCAACTCGCTGCTATTGAATTGCACGTAGTTATAATGATTTGTGCAGTAAAGTTTCATACACGTTCCTATAATGACGTCATCTGATTAACCAGGGCCCTATTTACCTCTGCTAGCTTTTTACATTTTTATTATTTGGTGCAAGCACTCTTATTTTGTATTTTTGATGCGAATACTTCTTTATGCGTGCTTTATTTTGTGGGTATTCGATAATAGTAATATTGACATACTTTTTAGGGTTCCAAAGCCGAATGGCAAAGAGACAGAAACCTTATGGATTCGTCATGTCTGTCTGTCTGGCTGTCCGTCCGAATGCCACAGCCACTTTTTTCCAAAACTATAAGTGTTGAAACTTGATAAGAAGATGTATTATGTGAACCGCAGTAAGATTTTCACATAAAAATAGAAAAAAAAAACAATAAATTTTGCGGGTTTCCCAAATTTATTTTCATCAAACCCATACCTGTAGTACAGTACCATCTATTGATAGGTCTTCAAAAATGATATTGAAGTTTCTAATATATTCTTTTTTCTAAACTTAATAGTAGTTTGCGCGAGAGACACTTCTAAAGTGTGTACTTCTAAAATAAGAGAATGATAAAACTAAACAAAATACCATGCAAACTTCCACCGAAAATTGGTTGGAACGAGATCAGGTAAGTAGTTTTTTTTAATACGTCATAAACCGCAATTTACCCTTCTTTCAATCAACTGAAATATAAAAAAATACAGTATTATTATGTTACTTGGGCGATTATATTTTATTATTCATGGGCGAATCCGACTCGCACTGCATTGGCCGCTTTTTACACAAATTATTTTGCACCGATCTAGACATATCTAGCTTGTAATATGGGTACAGCACAACGATATATTTAACGATAATTATATTTTACCATACATAAATCTATACTTATAATAAAACTGTACAGATCGAATTTCTGTACAAATAAAATAAATGCTCAAAACAGAGTAAGGATGTAAGAGAAATAGAACAAGTCCCGATTTTTTCAAATTTTTTTACTTCTTTGTCTGTTTGTAGGGTGTAATCTCTGAATTTGTTAGACCGATTTAGTTGAAATTGCATGGTGGTGTACCTTACATACCCGGTCAACATCTTATCTACTTTTTATTCCGGAGAATTAAAAAGTATCCGTGGGACAGTTAAAAACCTCTTCTTTCTTAAATAGCATAGTACACAACAACGTATGCACATATATTGCTTGTGTGCGTGTGTATGTCACTGAACTCCTCCTAGACGACTGGACAGATTTTGATGAATTTATTTGTGTGAGTTCAAGGGGATTCGGGAATGGTTTAGATTCACAAAAAAACTACCTTCTAAACGGCTGGACCGATTTTGTTTCTTTCAGTGAATTTGAGATTGGTTTAGATTCTCAATTCCGTCCACATAATACAATTCTCCTGCTCATGTGTATGTTAGTGAACTCCTCCTAACGGCTGGACCGATTTTTTAAATTTAAGACGTGTGTACAGGACAACGTCTGTCGGGTCCTCTAGTAATTTAATAAAATTTGTCAGGTTGATACCTTTTTTATATTACCTTTTTTATACCTTTATTACTGGTCAACATACTAGATACTCGGAAACAAACATTTTCACTTCTTAAAGGATTAAAACGCATGCACCTTATTGTAAGTGCACTTTTTAGATAAGGTATTAAGGGGGGATTACTTCTCCTTGAAAATGTGCTCCTGCAAAGGTCCGGCTAAATCAATAAATTAAAAAAATGTAACTTTCACTGAAATACTTTATGTAAAAGTGCAGATACAATTACACGCGTCTTAAACTATTAAAAGGATTCTATTTAAATATGTAACACTCGCGTTAATCAAAGAGAATACAACAAATATTTTCATCATAATATCTTGCACCCAGATCCACTCCAGATCATTTGGTAGAGTTACTAATCACTGGGCTATATGGTTGTCATTTAATGAGGCTGAGCTGTCACAATCGGCTATATAACGCTCGTTTCGGTAAAGTAGCAAAATATACCAGAGTTATTTTTTGCTCAATTACAATTATTTTTAATGTAAATGCTTTTTATGAATATACACATATAATATTTTAATACATTAGAAAGGGGACAGTGCTCTGTGAACGGCTGGATCACTTTACGTTGTGTAGAGACGTCGCTTCATTGTGTGTCTTCTACCACGTTTATCACGGAGAGCTGTTTAACCTGATTCCTGCCGCCAAATTCCACCTTCGCACGACACGCCACAAGTTAGGATATCATCCTCACCATCTGGATTTGTGGCGGTCCTCCACAGTGCAGGATCAGTTTCAGGGAGTTTCTTCCACGTACTACAAAGTGCCTTCCTAGTGCGGTGTTCCCGGGACGATACGACATGGGTACCTTCAAAAAAGCGCGTACACCTTCCTTAAAGGCCGGCAACGTTCCTGTAACTCCTTTGGTGTTGCAAGAGAATGTGGGTGGTGGTGATCACTTAAAGCCAGGTGACCCGTACGCTCTTTTGTCGTCCTATTCCATAAAAAAGGGGAAATGGGTCACCTGATGTAATGAAAGACTCAGCCGCCCTTAGACATCTCACAACACAAGAGATGGGAATTTGATTTATGAAGTCTCTTGACCAGACCCTTGCTCTTGATATTCTCGCCTATATCGACCTTCCCGAAAACTTTTTCCAAAGCCATTTAAAGATATTAGGTCGACAATACAAACTATAACTACATAGTCCGCGTGCACCAATTTTTGCGGGGTTACGGGCGTGGCGCTATGTCGCAATCGAAATTAACCAATCATAGTGCTTCCCGCTAAAAAGCGGTATGACTCGCCTTTATAATTTCGCTTTTGTAATTGTGTTACAGCACCATTTCTCATGATTTGGTAGCATTTTATAAACAAAATTACATTCTTTGTATTATTTATATTAATTATGTAAACCAAGTTATCGGTCATAGGTAATATTACCGAGAGTTTTGGTTTGGAATACATGCCCGAAAATTACATTACAAATCGGGAAAATCCAAATTTCTTTTGTCATATTTCCTCTCGTGTTACTCTTTCTGTGTTTGAATGCCGACTGAACGTGCATCAAACATTATACTGTTAGTAGGGGTCACTAGACCGCTGCGTGGCTCAAGGCGAAAGCTTAGCGGCCGAGTTATTGTTGATCCATCCCTTTAAATTTCCTTTAGCCTGGTCGGATTTTGTACACCCGGTCCATCGGACGGTTCGCACCAATTGTTTCCCTGTCGTACTCGGTACGTTGCGGACGATAATAATAATAATAATCTTGTGGGATGGACGATGCGACATACCATTGAATATCATACCATGATCATGTGTTTAGGCTATTTGACTTTTTGTATCCCCTCTACTCAACCGCCAAAACATTCACCTTTCAAAGCCCCGTTGTCTATATTAAACTTTATATTTGTAATATCGATGATTTTTCCTTCTACAGATTTTGTTCTGTAGTAGAAATAGATTGACTTTTAATCGGACGTTGTCTCAATCTTTCTTCCTTCGTTATCAAATATTAAAAAATGAAAAAGAAAATAAGAAAAAAATATTAAGAGTAAAAAGTATCACACGTAAAAATACTGTAATAACATTCCAGCCACGAAACTCGCTCAGAGCTGAGCAAGATGCGGTTTAGCATAATAACAAAGAGGCTAAATGAAAATGAACTGACAGAAGACAATTATACAACCTCTGATGAACCTAATGAGTGCATTTGTATATAAAGTAAAGTATGCATTTATTCATGACAACACAAAACATATATACATAGTAAAATTAACAAATAAAAAATACGACGTCATGAAAAGGACACCCGCTCAGCATTTTTGGAATTGATTTCCAACACTGATTTTCAGTAGGTACCTACCAAGTCAATCATAACAGTATCAAAGTAAGTCTCCAGGACTGCATGTATCTTGTATTACTTATAAAGAATAAAATTACAAATGTTTATAAAGTAAACCCACTTAAAAAACTGTTTTGTGTTGGTTACTATGTGATAGAAATAAAACAGGAAAAAGTTTTTATTCGTTCGAAAATGTTTCTGGCAGGTTATAATTTAAAACTGCCGTTCGTTCCAAATTCAAATTTAAGTATGACGCTGGTTTAGCAAAACGAATTTTAAATTTATCCGAACTCCTTATAGTTATTGTCAATCTAATATTTTAATTACTTTTTGGCGATTATTGTTGATTGCTTGTTGGTCTTCTTTCGCGTTTCGCGTTTCCTTCGCGTTTTAAACTAGACATTAGCGGTATTTCAGCACAATTGAGAAAAGTTAAACTTATTTTTATACAAAATGACATAAAAACGAACATAAGTACATCAGCTAATACAAAAGAAATCTATATTGTAAATTTCAAGGTATCTATTTGCCTCAATATTTATATAAAAGCTCCTTTTATACGGCTTTCTATTTTCCAATGTATACAACATTGAATACGACAGCGGAGAGTGGACGCAAACGAAAATAAATCATTTTGTAAAGCCAACAATATAACGTTCTTGAGTGTTCCGACCAAATATTAATACCTTCTATAATATGTTGTGGACTAATTTGACATTACACATAATGCCCGGGTATTTCGAAACTTAAATTGAAAATAATGTGTAAACTTAAATTGGACTTAACAAGGTAAAGTCCAATTTACTATTTGTTCCTGAAAAACGTTCCAAGCCACAAACATCACATTTTAAGGAATTCGTGTTTAGAATTTAATAAATATTAGTGTTTTCCATACATGTGGGTTGGGCTACTAAGTCATGAAGTCATTTAAAGAGTGACAGTAGGCCTGACATTTTTTGTCAGTCCGTTAATATGAATCATGTGATCAGTTTTGTGTTCTTAACTCAATTTCAAAATGATTGTGGCTTGGAACGTTTTTCTGGAATTACATCCAATTAAAAATTGTTAACACTAATGATTTATGATAATTATTTTGCATGATGAAATTCTTAATAAATAATTCTAATTGCTGATAGTTCATTGTAAATAGTAAATAATATTCGTAAATAACATGAAAATGATGTTACATTGATAATAGTTAAATAAGCACACTGTAAATTTAAATTAATTACAAAAAACGAATAATAAACAAATAATGGATAAATGTACTAATAATGTAAGGAATGAATAAAGTTATTTTTATTTATTTATTATAATTTATTTATTTATTTGAAAACGAGACCATTAAAATATAGCTATGGAAATAATTTAAATGGAGCGGGCATTATGCATAATGTATTTTATTTATCGTGCAGAGCCTTCACTTTCATCTTCAGATCTTCTCATCAGCTCTGCGGATATATCCCAGTACACTAGATGATGATGCACTATCTTTTTGATGCACTGCACGCTACAGTGTATACCATCTCTTTTTCATCCATATCGGTAGATATACCCAATATCTATGTGTTACAATATTTCACCCTATATATTTTATCCCATAGTTACGTAAAGGCAATTTGTGCATAAGTTTGCATTTTGGTATGGTCCGTCTACAACAGGTACAGACACCAATTAGTTTCGCTCGGAGTCTGTTTTAGGAAATGAAATGACTTTCGCGGTCAGCACTCATTTTATTAAAAAAAATATTTATTAAATAAATGTAATTATGGATTACAAATGTATTTTTGCCAAATCAACGAGAAAATGACATTTTATGTTGCGGACAATCTTTCTGAAGTTTGGAGTAAAATTGGTGCACACTGTTGATATTAAATCCTGGAGATGTCCATGAGTAAGTCGAGATAGAAATTTATTCTTCATGAAGTTCATATTCGAAAATGCTGTTAGCCCGTTACTTCGCCCGGCCGTTTTCGAATTGACGTCAACAATGCGGGGTATACATTTTTTAACCGACTTCGAAAAAGGAGGAGGACCTTAAAACTTTCGACTGTGTGAACCGATTTTGATAATTCTTTTTTTATTTGAAAGCTGATGCTTCCCGTGTAATTTAGTCCAGATCAGCTGACAATGGCATCCATGAGAAAACCGTAAAAGTCTTAAATTTGCTATACGTACGTATAGCAGAGTGGATGATAAATTTACGAATAACTCAATATAGCGCCAACCGATTTCGATGACTCTTTTTTTTAGGAAAGGATCTACTTCAAAGACAGTTTGGTGAGAGTTTGGTTAAGAATTTCTTGTCTGTAATCAAATTGCAAAGCGCTAACGTTCATTTCTGCATTGAAAAATTTAGTATATCTACACATATGTAGACAAATTGTTAGTATGTGTACTTCAAATTCACTAAAAATAAAAACATAAAAATACAAAAAAACAACCGGCTTCATAAACACTATTTTAAAACAATAGATATAATACACACTTAATAATATAGAATAAAAATAATTGCGTATTTTTATAAAATCTTATTAATTAATCTAATTCTAGTTACGATTATTGTTATTTTTAAAGTCGGTATCATCCACAATAGGTTTGTAACTACATACATAACATACATACATACAGTTATAGGTGAGATGTGCTTGAGTCGTGAGGAGGCGAGAGGCGAGAGCGGGTCACGGCGGAAGGATACCGATTCGAAAAATAACAATAATCGTAACTAGAATTAGATTAATTAATTAGATTGTATAAAAATACGCAATTATTTTTATACTTTTTAGTGCATATTATATCTATTGTTATGAAATAGTGTTTTTGAAGTCGGTTGTTTTTGAAGTTATACTTCTTTTGGCGCGATGGAGAAAATGATGAGAGTGAATTTTTACGATGCGCGCGCACACCGACACCTGAATTTTGCATCGTGAAGTTAGTTCTAGGTGGCATGAAAATCGATAACTTTGTTCAAGTTGTATATTCTAGTGTTGTATATTTAGAACACGTATTTCGTAACAGTACAATTACACAATGTGAATATATAAATATAATTTTGGTGTTTTTATTAAATCAATTTCATATACGACGGTGATAGTATTTACTAATAATTTATTAGTATATCTATATATATTGAATATTAGTGATAAAACTGATTTGAATAAACTGTTTTGAGTGCATTTATAGATTTGTGGTTAATTGTCGGTATGTATAATTTATTTACATCGTCAATTATTAGGTACATTATCTAAAAATTTTTTTTTTCGTTTTGTTTTATTTCTAGTATATTAACAAATTTTATGTATAAATAAAAAAAAAAAAATTAAAAACCTGAAATGCTGAGTGTTTATACTATCTTTGATCTTAACTATTTGTTAAAATTTGATTTATTTTTCCATCCATACGCTAAAGAAGCATAACTTCTAACGCGTGTACATAAGTACACACACTCTTTTTGTTAATTTTTTGTTATTAAATTACCTAGTTTACAGTGTAAGTTGCTGTGTTCTCGCGGTCCGCAGTAAATGGGTCGGCCGCGGCGCTCCGGTTGCGGACCGCGGTTGCCATTTGATGACCCCTGGTCTGCAACAATCAAACTATTATTTCATATGTCTGGTATTCTTGCAATGAACTGTTGTACTCATACCTACCTTCTAGTCTTATATAGCCTAACGCAACATCCATACTAATCCATGCATATTAGCATCTAATCTGATTCAATGTAGTTTACACCAAGGGCGCAGTGAGCTTTGATGGTGTCTTAAATGAAACTTTTATCATTAAATAGCTATCACATATTGGCACTTACTGCCTACCTAAATACTGACGAGTAATAAGAAGTCTTACTATCTATTTGTTTGAAGTGGTAGTAGATTAAATGTTTATTGGAGCATAAATGGGTGCTTTTTTAGTGGAAGAGAGAGCAACAAATGAGCGTACGGGTCACCTTATGTTAAGTAATCGTACAGGAGCGTTGCCGGCCTTTAAGGAAGCCGTAAGCGCTTTTTTTGAAGGTACCCACGTCACATCGTCCTGGAAACACCGCTCGAGTAAGCTCATTCCATAGTTTGTTTGTGGTGCATTGTCTTGAAATATTTATGACTTAATTATTACTTCTTTGAATAAAACTATGTCAGTGAGAGTAGCACAAAGTTGGTTTACGTGGGCTCATGTGTATGTTAGTGAACACATTCTTACGGCTGGACCGATTTTTAAAATTTAAGACGTGTACAGGACAACGTCTGTCGTGTCCGCTAATCTTATATATAAAATTCTCGTGTCACAATGTTAGTTACCTTACTCCTCCGAAACAGCTTTACTGATTTTTACCAAATTTTGTATGCATACACAGTAGGTCTGAGAATCGGCTAATATCTTTTTTCACCACAAACATTTTTTTAAATTTGTGTTAATATCTTGTTAATTTGACGACTCATATAGCCCAGTGGTTAGTCGTATAATAAAAGTTACAACGTCACAAAGTTAAAACAAGAATAATTGTTATAAATTCTTAATTTAGCTTAATTCATCAAGCGACGAATTATCTATATATAATATAGTTCCTGTTCCTGTGCATTAGATTATAGTTTTGTTTTTGTCAATTCGCAATTCGGTCCTCCATTCAAGTAAGTGAGATATCCGTCCGGGGAGACCGGCAGGAAGCGCCGCGCTCCTCGCGCTAGGCGGTACTCGCTATTGAGGAATCGACCGTACCCGCTATTGGGGCCGACCGTACTCGCCTCTGGGGCCGACCGAAATCATGATATTATTATGTTATTATTATTATTATTATTATTATAATATTATGTTGGTGGTGTGTGGTTTGGCTGTTGTTTGTTTGCACACACACAACTCTGCTCGGCGACGATGCGTCCTCGGAAGAATCACCTGGCGTAGGTCTGAGTCTTAACAGATCGCAGCACGACGCTGCTCTACCCCAGAGCACAACACCGCGCCAGGAACGTAAGTCGTCTACAGACTATTCCGAGCCCCGACATCGAACTGAGGTAAATTCGAAACTTCGACGCCGTGGTGCACGTGTTAATACCGCTCGCACCGTTCGTCGCGTTCCAAATGGGCTTCGACGACGCGTCTTACGAATAAAACGCGACTAGTAAAGTCACATTGCTTAGAGCCTCCCGACACTCGGGGCTTCACAGTGAGTATATCCTTGCCGGATTCAGCTAGGCTGGCTTCGGCCTTAGAGGCGTTCAGGCATAATCCCGCGAATGGTAGCTTCGCACCACCGGCCGCTCGGCCGAGTACATGAACCAAATGTCCGAAACTGCGGTTCCTCTCGTACTGAGCAGTATTACTATCGCAACGACACGCCATCAGGAGGGTAAAACTAACCTGTCTCACGACGGTCTAAGCCCAGCTCACGTTCCCTTTTGATGGGTGAACAATCCAACGCTTGGCGAATTTTACTTCGCAATGATAGGAAGAGCCGACATCGAAAGATCAAAAAGCAACGTCGCTATGAACGCTTGGCCGCCACAAGCCAGTTATCCCTG